>NC_050178.1:5646205-5726205 GCF_008315115.2 Sander lucioperca
CACACACACACACACACACACACACACACGCTCTGCTACTTTCTGTGTCTGCGGGTCAGCTGGATAAAGCAACACTGTGATGCGTCTACATTTCAACTATATTTCTACAAGAAAAACGTCTAGTTTCTTATCACTGCAAAAATGACCAGATATAAATCTGGAAGCCATATTGCTCAATTTGTCCCAGAAAAGAGTCCAAGCAAGTAGTTTCAGTTGAGCTGAGATGCGGGGACCTGAAGGTTTCAAGACCTGGCGCTCCTGCTTATGCGACATTAAATCATTTGTTCCGTCTCTGAATCAAATGTATCCTGTTAAAAACACCAGTGTATCCTGCTGTGGGATACAGATGGTTATATTCACGGTGCGTGTGCAGTAGCCTATCCAGTGGATGACTTTTTAGACTAGCCTCGTTGTAGCTCATATATCAACCATGCGTAAATTGGGATATTCTCCCCCATGCAGCGACCGCAAAACACATCGACTATTATTATCATTTAATTTGTGTCCCTATATGGTCTATATTCTTGCTCGCTTGGCTTATTTGCCAGTAGCACCTGTGCATTCTCCCTGCCGCCTGTTTCCATGTTGAATATGACAAATTGAATAAGGCTTCGGGTAATAAATGCCACTGCCCACAACAACGAAAACAACAACATAAGCTTTACGAGAGCGTGATTCATAACGCGGCATCAGAGACGGAAACTGCGTCTTCTGTGTTTGAACATCAGGGACATCAGCTCCTCTCGCACCAAGGTAAGCGACGCTTCAAGTGCAGGCTTGGCGGGGCCACCTGTCCTAGTTTCGCGCTCTGCACCCCGGTTTATCCCCCAAACGGTGCAGGGTACTTACGTGTAGTGCTGTGGGAAGAGGTGAGTCCCGTCTGTCGGCGTGGAGACGCATATGATAAGTACAGTTTGGATTGTGAAGAGGCAGAAAATACCGTACGACTGCGCGCAGATCGCCATTTTCCATTAAATATTCAAGAAACTGGGATAAATAAGAGAAGGACCGGAAGGACAGTCTCTCACAGCTGAGCTAAGAATAACCAAGCTCCAGAGAAAGTGTCTGTTGGGAGGTGATGGTTGGAGGAGGCTTCTGGACACTTCAGCCGGCAGTGAAATCTCAATAAGAGACGCACAGACGATTGGCAGCTGAAGACACGGGAGATCAGGAAGATGCTCTGCCGCCGCTGCTGCTGATGTGTTTGCGCACTGGCTGTCCTCCCTGCCTATCCGCCGCCGCACATTTGCTCCTTTTCTCTCCCACTCTCTCCAATGTTAACAACCATACAGAGTAAAGCTGGCCACGACCAGAATAGTGTGCCCTTATCCGGCTTTTCAAAATAAAGCCATTTATCGTTTTAGGGCAATGTAGGCTATATTAGAGTGACAGGAGAATGCAGGCAGAAATTTGTAAGAAATCGAAATATAACTATTGTATTCTCAGTAAAATGCCTTTATGAGATCACAATGCTTTACTACGTGGTAATAGCCTTAAGTGACCAGATGTAGTGAACTTGTTTTACAAACATAACACCAGGGTAACTTGGAAAATGTCTGCCATTGTAAAATATGTCAATTTGGGGCACAGATTTGGCATAAAATCCAAGCATAGGTTCAAGGACTTTTTTAATGTTACATTTTATTATGAAGGTCTAATTGTCCGACTTCCTGTATTTGTTCAGCCTAGCTGTGGCACTTGACTCAGCTGTTGGCACAAGCGGTCCTTCCTCACTTCAAACAGCCTATTCCTGTGCGACAGTCAGACGGGAGCGCGCATCAGGCCACCTCCTCTTCCTCCGTATGTCCACTCTCCGTGCACTGTGTTCTCCTCAAACTCGGGATTATGAGCAAGAATCAAGGCTTTACTTTGATAATTAGAGGCATGACTGTAGAGGGGAGGATTAACTCTGAATGTAAACCTTCAGCAATCACCTTGGGGCTCCTCTTACTTATTGGTGCATCTGTTCCATTGGATGAACATTTAAATGAATGCAAGGAGAATTTTTGAAACACCTAGCACCAGGCTTTAAGTGTTTCAAATGTAACTTTGCAGGAGGGCGAACATGTCACCTTGTTTCTCGTAACTGGGAGCCTCTGAATAATCATAAGCTTGTAAATAAGGTATATTTTAATTTAGCAAGTTTTCCTCTGGACATAAGTCAGATATTGTTCATTTTAACGGTAAACAAGGAGGAGAGATGAACTGAAACCTCTGGGTAAATCTAACTCAGCAGGAAGTTAACCCCCAGAGACGTGAATATCTCACTCTATCAGCTGTCTGTGTGTGTGTGTGTGTGTGTGTGTGTGTGTGTGTGTGTGTGTGTGTGTGTGTGTGTGTGTGTGTGTGTGTGTGTGTGTGTGTGTGCATACAAGTGTGCGTACAAGTGTGTGCGTGCATGTGTACGTGTGTGTGTGTGTGTGTGTGTGTGTGTGTGTGTGTCTACCTTGTGTGCACCTGTACCTGTCTTATTACCTTTTCCTGCACTGCCGTTTGTTCTCTGATCCTCCTTTTTCAACTGAAGGGCACAGTAGCACCTAAACAAAATACATTTTCAGGTTCATCAATGCAATAGAGAACGTACAATAACAATGTATAGCTTTTTACATGATGTGTTCCATGTGTGTTTCTGTCCCTACAGTCATTTGTACAGAATAGGGGTGAAGGTGCTCAATGCTTTAGTTTTTTTTTCTTCCAGTTGTCTAAGCCCAGGTTCAGTACACTCCTCGGGGAGTATTATATCTCTCAGCTCGTTGCTGGACACAGTTAGAGACAGACAGTCTTGTGGCTGCATTGTCCTTGGCTCAGTCAGTCAGCAGGGGATACGCAGGTGCTCTGCTACAGAAAGCCACACAGCAGTCGTCAGGGTTGCTGCACAGCATTTCTGTCTCTTCACTGACAGGGAAGACGGGGCTGTTTTGGTAGAAAGGACACACTGCGGGGCACAGACCTCAGCAGGAGGAAAAATCCACCTGATGGCGGGGATGAAAAGCTACAGCAGCGGTCCCCTGCTTATGTACATAGATGTCACGGATCATTCAGTCAGAACAAATATCTACGCCTGTTCCTCAGGAAGAGGAAAAAAACTGCTTTTATTCCCCAGAGCTACTAATTTTTTAGACATATTGAGCTTCTTTCCTCCACCCCTCCAAACAAATCTGCGGCAGAGAAGCAGGAGACAGCCGTGTTTTGATTTATTATTATTCCCTATGCGGAGAAAAATAACCTTAATTGATGGCTACTCATGCACATTAATTTACTGTACCATACTTCCCATCATGACATTAACGATAACAACAAACAGATACTGGTAGAGTGATGCAGCCTGGCTGACTCACACTACACATTTCTGCTGACTCACAGTGAGCCACCCCTTGTTTTCTTTCTACTTCCTTCCATTCAAACATAAATTAGGCAAACCTATCTCAATTTACCTGGCTCATGGGGCCTGGAGAAAGAAAAATTAATGCAAATTTAATTTTGAGTTAATGCACAAGTGTGTAGTTTTCTCTAACGGAAAAAGCATAGAGCGGGTTTATCTGTGTAAACAAAGCATCAGGGGGTAGAGATGTTCCTCTCGATGGATGCCTCTGGGTGTTCTGCAATTGCTGGGACCAAGAGATGATCGGCAACCAAATTATGGAAATAGACAAGTTTTTTTGTTAAACTCGTCACTATGAAATAAATGTTGATTGCACATTTTAATAGCTATAGAATAATGACACAATCAACGTTAACATTGGTTGCCTAAGCCCTACTTTCACTATGAAATTCTGTCTGTCAATACGATCTCCCAGGAAAATGAAGGTTTGCTCTATGGGACAAAGGAAGAGGATAGTGCTTAAGTTGTGCCTATTCTTATTAAGGAAACAATATAATAACACAGAAGCTCTGAGTCTGAACCAAGACACCAAATTATGTATTGCCACCACCATTGAAAAACAGCAGCGCATTACAGCTTCACTACTTCTGTTCTTACCTTTCACAATAAAAGCCCTAGACAATACTCTTCATCATTTCTTACCAGTTAGCATTTCGCTAAGAGGCAACTCAATAACTTACAACTTAACAAAACAGTAGCTATCATCAGGTAGCGGAAATAGCCGGTGGAACAACCAGAGTAGCTGTGGAAATTACCTGGCAAAAGAGGAAGAGCCCCATTGACAGAGGAGGAAAAGAAGGCGAAGAGGGAGAGTGATAAGAACCATTCTTTCTACTAAGCTAGATCAGTAAGTAACAAAACCTGTATACCCAATTGGATAGACCTAAAACCAATCAGAACAATGAAACGACATAGCTCTGAGCGACACATGCAAGTTGGGGCGGTGCTTGGTCCGTTTTGAATTAGGAAAGAAAATGGCTGTCTGTTTACAACTTTCTCAAATTACAGTACAATAACAGTACCCTAAAATGTTTTTCAGGAAAACATTTGAAGTGAGAAATAGGCAATACAATAACAGAATCTTGATTCATATTTGATCAGCACCGCCTGGTTTGACAGCTTGATCTGAGTTTTGTGACCGTGGTGCGCTGCGCTGGTCGACGCAGTATGCCAGTTACGTTCAGTTACTACGTTCAATTTTTATTACCATGATGCTCCTCTGTCAGTCATCGTCTTAAACCTGCCCCACGTGAGATAAGCGGTTGTGATTGGTCCGCCCAGGCCTTGGCCGGATGGAAATCTGTCTGAAAAGGAGAGGGGGCAGACATATCTGCCAGATCAAATGAAACATGACTTTGCAGAGTCATCTAGTTTCTAGGCTTCTTGTTCATTTGAAAATCAACGGACGGAAAATATGTTATCACTGTCTCCGTTGCACAGTTTGTTTGGAAACAAATGCAGTGTGTCCTGTGTTCTTGGTAAGGT
Organism: Sander lucioperca; assembly: GCF_008315115.2. Lineage (NCBI taxonomy): Eukaryota > Metazoa > Chordata > Actinopteri > Perciformes > Percidae > Sander > Sander lucioperca. The sequence goes on from NC_050178.1 coordinate 5,651,073, forward strand.
TAGCCCTGAGGAAAACGGAATGCAATTCAGTTGTCTCTGCAACAGCGACACCAACAATAATATAACTTGGACACGTTGGGCTAAAAGTTCTTGTAAGACTTAACTCCGTCACACCAATACCTAGCAAATATGTGTGTGTGTGTGTGTGTGTGTGTGTGTGTGTGTGTGTGTGTGTGTGTGTGTGTGTGTGTGTGTGTGTGTGTGTGTGTGTGTGTGTGTGTGTGTGTGTGTTGCATGATATTGACAAAATGTGCTATTGCGACATCGATTATGAATACTGCGATATCGATATTAATTTCGATATTTTAAAACATATGTAAAATTACAAAAGTTATGCGAAAACGCATCAAAATAGATTCATAACAAATTAAACCAAGTTTTTTTTACAACACAAGGTTTATTTCAACTGACTGTCATATTGGACTGGTACAACATGAATAAATAAATAACCACCATGTCTACAGAACAGGACATGTTTTACTGGTTGTACAGTATAAAATAAATAAATAAAGAGAACAGGACACAACTTTTCTTTCTCTTCTCTGATTTGTTCCATTTTGTTGTCTCTATCTATTTCTTCACTTACACTGTCACTCTGCTGAAAATATGCACACACGTGGTACGCTCCATAGGGTTTGTCACGTAGTGGACCCGTGCGCTGACGTGCACTAACATGCGCAAGTGGCACAGTAACTGGCCAATGAAACATGATCATTATAGCGTTTCAAGCGGGCTCTAAATCAAACACAACTAAGCCACACAGCCAACGGACGGGATGCAGCGCTCCACAAAATAAACAAATATATTGCATACTTATTGCGACACTTTCGATATATTGCGATAACGATATTGAGTCGATATATCTTGCACTCCTAGTGTGTGTGTGCGTGTGTGTGTGTGTGTGTGTGTGTGTGTGTGTGTGTGTGTGTGTGTGTCTTGGTTGTAGGCAGAAGAGTGGCAGATAAAAGAGGTGATTGCCACCCTGGGGCCTTGGATCTCATTGAACATGCTTATAGAGAATCTACTCTTTATTAGAGCTGATCAATAAGGCCAGCTAAGGGATCCGCTCAGTGAAAACACACAGATCAATGACCTCAAGCTCTGCTCATCCTCCAAACGGGGAAAAAGACAGACAAGAGGTGGTTCTCAGCTGCTCAGGGTCTCTCTCATTGGCTGTGCAGTTTCTCCTTAAGAGAATGACCTGCCAATCTGTTATTGATCAAGGGAGTTGAAAGAAAAGAGATGTTCTGTATTGGACCTTCTGGGGACTGCTCCCCCAGACAGAGGCCAAGTAGGTTGGAGTAAAATTAATCACTCCTTGTTTTCCCTGTCTCCAGGCCTCGAGGAAGTCACAAGTAAATGCGCACCCCACACACCCAGACACACACACACACTGGCCGCTTATCTTCCTTTTCCTCTACCTTATCCATCTTCTCTCCCTCCTTAACCTCCTCCTCTGTCTCCTTCTGTGGCCTGTATGCTGATGTTTTGCTGCGCTGGACAGAAAAGTGAGGCTTCACATTCTGTAAAACCTAGTCTAGTCAGCATGCTGAATGCTAAGATTTTATATTTCTGATTAGAGAAGGACTGCGCGTCGCATTCAACGCAGATGATGACAGAGCCAGCTGCCCTTGAGAGAGAGTCCCGACGCTTTCAGTAAACTTCAATGATCCTCTCAAGTGCTCTCTGTAAAAACAGTATCATGATATACTGTCACTCATTTACCACACACTTTCTTTGAGGGCATTTCTTTTTTTTTAACCACAGCAGAGAAGAGTCGGCATGCTCTTGTCCTCTACAGGGATATATTGAAGAGATCGGCAGAGTGATTCCAGCAATCAAGGTTATCTTCCCTTTGTGTCCTTTTCAGCTTACTCCCTGCTCACCTCACAGCTTATCATCCCATTTAGTTTCATCCACTCACCAAAACAGAAAGATCCAATCTAAATAACACAGACCTCCATGTTTACATAAATATTTGTATATCCCACATCCCTCATTATTTGCTTTGCTCTGTAATATTACCGGCATAACCTCAAGGCTTTGCTAATATCAACAACAAAAAAATATCTCATTCTGACCACAGTGCTTTGCATACCTCCTTTACTGTAAAATACAAACGTACCCAGCGATGTTGGGCTGCAAGGCACTCTGGGACTTTCAAGCTCAAAATGTCAGAGCGTTTCATCCTGATTGATGATGACTCAGTCCCCTCGCTCTAAGTCTGCATGAAAGAACAACAGCACCAATTAATGACCCAACCTCCTCACATGCAACTGTAAGAAAACAACCACTATATCAAATGTTAAAGCATGGCACACAAACAGTACTATTCTGATAAAAATACAGATGTTCATGATGAAATATATACATTTAAGGCTACATTTTATCACCCCCAGAGAATACCCCTCTATCCTACCCAGATAGTAAAGTGGCTGCATGTGAAAACACAGCAAGACTCAGCACTCATTGACATGCTCTACTAGAGGCCTAATGGCCCCTGGGTAATGGCCTCTTTGGTCTTCAGGAAATCCTCCCTCATGCATACATCAAAGCTGGGATTGAGAAGGATAGAGAGTGGAAAATAGAGGGGAGGAAAGAGACATCAGTGCCACACAGGGAGAGGAGAAAGGAGGTGAAGTTAACACACTGAAGGAAGCTCTTATAGGAGGTCATTTTTGTTTTTGTTCTTTCATTTTTCATTTTTATGGCAAGGTCAATCCAACATGTTTTAGATTGAAGGTTTGCATCAACATGGTACACCAATGCTATACTTGCACTCTTCAAATGGGGCTGGGTATCAAACCTCAGTACGTTTTTGGTACTGATTCAATGTGTCCATAGCCTGGTCCAATTTGTAGACTTGTTTACTTATTGTTTAGTCAGATATTTACTGAAAAAAATCCTAGAAATGTAGAAAAAAATCTGTGTAAAGGCACAGTGAATCTTGTGATGTGTGATTTTTCATAGTATCCTTTTTGTGTCAGCGGGATTCATCGAGTTTAGCCTTGCAAAACATTAATGTGAACATTTGATGACTTTGATAATCAATTTATCATTTGTCAAGCAAAACTGGCAAAATATTCTGCTTCCAGCATCTGAAATGTGAAAAGTTTCTGCTTTTCTTTGTCATATGATATAGTAGACTGAATATCATTGCGTTTTGAACTGTTGGTTACACAAAAAAACAAGTATTTTAAATGTGTCATGTTCGGCTCTGAAAAACTGAAATGGGCACAAATAGATTAATTGATTCATCAAGAAAATAATCATTAGATGCAGTCTTTCCCATGATATAAAGTTATATCTCTTCATCCTCAATCCACTCCTCTATTTCTCTGCCTGTCCCCTTTCTTTCATTGTGTTCATCTCTCTCTTCTCCTCTCTTTTTTTCCTCTTCCACTGCTGACACACAGCATCCCAGAGTTTTCAGCCAGCTGCTATAACAGGAAACCTGTAGTCCCTCACCCCACAACCCCACCCCTCCGCCTCTCCACACTGTCCATGAGCCATCTGCTTAGTCTGCATGTTGCAGATCTGTCAATGCTATCTAATTATAATTCACACAAAAGTGTTCACTGTGACCCTGACTGTTTTTGCAAAAGTTTTGTCTTGCTCCAAATGTTAGTTACACAGAAGGCACCTGTCTGTATGTACGCATGTATGCATCTATCTATCTATCTATCTATCTATCTATCTATCTATATGTGGTGTCTCTCCTGCGAGTAAATACAGCAGAGCTTTGCTCAACCCTATTCAGTGAAAACTGTGACCTCAACATGTCCTACACCATGCAGCGGAGCATGTGAATTCTGCCCCTCGCAATGATTTTCAACTCCTCTCGCAGTTCAAGCAAGACTCAGTAAGCCTCTTTTTGAAATGCTTTCATACAGTAGCAATCATACTGCTTCAAACATCAGATAGAATAATGTGATCTGAAATTAATTGAATTTAGGTTTAAAAAAAAAAAAAGCAGGAGTAACTTCAAGCTGCTCCACAGCGGCATGCCGACATCAAATCACCTTCAATACATTTGCAGTGAGTGAACTACTAGATGTCGCTATATACAGTTGAGCATATTAAACAGTGGCAGTGTTAAAGAGGCAAAACTAACAGGCCTGTGGCGCCTTTAGTGGCTTGATAAGGCGAGTGGGTGGTCCTGTCTGAACGTGGTCTACTCTTCTTCTCTTGTCACTGTGGAGTGAGAAGTGCATAGTCGCTTGCCCGCCCTGCCGTCACATTAAAGCGCATCTTAATTGGCATTAAAACTGGTGATAAGGGCTTAATGAAGGAATTAATAGATAACACACATTCTGGAGCATATTCTCCACAGTCACACTCTGACAGACACATAAACACACACACAGCTGTACTCAAACTTGCAGACTTTACAACCACAGACAGAGTGAGTGAGAATTCATGGGGAAAATAGGTGGCCTGCAGCGAGAGGCAGGACCAAGAGTGAAAGCCTCTAATACATCACATCCCCTTGCATGACAACAGCTAACCTTCTCAGGCTGTGAAGCTGGAGCATTTAGCTTGTATGGGATGGTATACAGTGCCATCACTCTGAGCTGTTAAATGGGGTTTTAATCTGATAGGGATTGCATTTTAAAGTAAACACTGCATGAAAAAGGAGCTTAACTTTTATGTATAAGTACTGTATATCCCTCATATCCCTGTTGGCTTATTTATTTATTTATTAATAGTTTATCTTGATAAAGCTAAGTACATAATGGATCAATGTCACATAGCTCATTTATAGCCTAAGTCAGTCTGCAACACCTGTCCCTACAGTAGAGCTTTATACAAATACACACAACTCAACAGGAAAACATATTGGAAACAATACATACTAACAATGACACAAGAGGTAAAATAATGAGTAAATTATCGATTATTTGACCATTAATGAATCAATTAAGTATTTTTTAAGTTTCAGCTTCTCAATGGTAAGGCTGCTTCTCTTTGTCTTATGCCATAGTGAACTGAATATCTTTGGGATTCAAAGCTTGAGCTTTAGGGAAATCGTGACGGGCATTTTGCACTATTTTCTGACATTTAAGTAGTCAATGTTCAAATCAAATATTCAGTACTTTACAGTAAATCGATATTGACAACAATCATTCGTTGTAGTCCTAAAATAAAATAAAAATAACAGTGACATATTAACGTTCTTGTCTTACCAAATTGTTTTTGCAAACACCTGCAACAACCTCTTGGAGTCGTTTTTCTGGCCACCTGAGGAATGTAATCAATCAATCAGGTCTCAATCAACTCTGCTGAGCTGAGTATTCATTCTCAGTAATTTGATCAGTACGCAGATTCGGTGTTTATATCAAAAAATACTACGCAGGTTTATTGTTGAGCTGTGTTAGCGTTGCAGACGTTAAGTTGACGTTACATGAAGCTTGGAATGGATTGGTTACCGGCTAGGCTTGTCCAATCAGTATCCTCGTAGGCGGGACGTTGTGCACGTTGCAAAGATTCTCCCCGAGAGACAGTGCTTCTATACACTACAGTAGGCTGTGCTATCACTGTTATCTAAGTGTGACTCTTTCTAAATCTAATATCTGAATATTATAGGGTCACTAACGTTAGGTCGACACTGATCAAACAAATACTATGGGAACACTATTTTTGGTAACACTATTATAATAAAGTATGATAAAAGACTAAATAGCTTAAATCACAGGCCCACAAATTACATTAATAGCAATAATAATGATTTGCATATCTATCTGTTAGTGATGATGTTCTTTTAATAATTTGATAAGCTAAAAGCAGCTGACCAACAATCTAAAACGCAAATATATTCAATTTAGAATTCAATAAGATAAAAAAGAAAAAGAAAAGCAGCAGCCAGTGAATGTTTGTCACTTTGGGTTAATTAATGACGATTTAGCAATTATCAAGGTTGTTGTTGATTACTTTTCTGTCAATCAATTCATTGACTGATTGTTGACACCACAGTGCTGGTGGAGTCATATTATTATTATTATCATATTATAAACAATGATTATTTTAATAGCTTAGTATTCTATGGACTAAAATATATGTATAAAGGCTTTAGGCTGCCCACACATTATAGGCCCAGTTTAATGCAACTTAATTTTATACAGTATATGTAGTGATCCGTCTCAATTAAAAAAACACAGGTTGAAGACCCCTGTCTTAGAGAATCCTTAAACAATATTGTATTCATGCATCCCTTAATAACCAGTTTTCTTCAAAGTAAAGATTATCAACCTGGAGCTGGCTCATGCTTGTGTGATTTTTCCTGTACTGCCTGCTCTAAAAGTGCATTTCATTTCTTTTATTCACGGCTCTCCATGGTCCAAAGGGCACCTATTCCCCACAGCACAGCACAATGAAAATACAAAACACTACACACAGGAAAAACTAACCAACCAGATGAGACAGAGAGCAGGGTTCTTATTGGGGTTGCTCCTTCTGAGTACCTAATGAAGCCAGCAGTGTCTTCCCTTATTACAGCTAATGGTTTGTTTATATAGGTATTTTATCCTGGGCTTAGAAACATACATAGATGGTTACTGTTATCAGCATTATTATAACATCACTTCCAGCATGTAGAGATAAGTAACATTATATATATGCAGCCCAATCAAACACATATTTCCACAAATTATTGTTGTTTTTGTTCAGGCATGTAAGTGTATGTAAGTGTATATCTATTTGTGTGTGTGTGTGTGTGTGTGTGTGTGTGTGTGTGTGTGTGTGTGTGTGTGTGTGTGTGAGGGTTGTTTTGTGTGTTTTCTCTTCCTCCTCCTGAGCCGCAGGTTTGGGCTATTTTCCCAGAAATGTGTTAGACAGACAGAGGGAGGCAGATGCTTTCCTGTTCTCCCAGAGGAGACTGCAACACATGTGGAGAGTGGCTAGGCTGGTCACATTAAACACACCATGTGCACCCTGCATGTGACTGTGTGTGTGCACAGGAGAGTGGCCTAAAAAACAAGCATGGAGTGAGACATCTAGTGGCAAATGCACAGTACTCCAATAATAATGATAGAAATCAGCCTGCTAAACTGTGACTTATTGTATTTTTAAACAATGAAAACAAAACTTTATTTAATCTGTGATCCGCCAGATGCAATTTTTATGGGGGTAAAAAGTGAATTTATCATTTGTGTGTATTTGCAGTAACAGTACGCTTCTGTGTGCGTCTATCTGTGTTTGTCAGATTGTGGATATTGCTGCGGTATGATACCATCTTTCCTGCTGTCATAACAATAGATCCTGCAGTTGATGGTGATTTATCATCTGTCAAACTATCAGTGCCAGGACATGGTCCACTGGTTCCATGAGGCTGCAGACGTGATTCACTACAGTTTTTATGGCGGGTGTCTTCTTTCACCTCTGGAGTTGCCTCCGGACTGCTGGGCTGTCTGCCTTCGCGGCCTCTGCAGGATGTTGTATTAACCTTGTTGCACCACTAAGCGCTGATTATTTGTACAGGGGATATTTAGGGTCTATGAGCAGCATGGTGAAGCTTATCTCAATTAATCTAATGGCTCAGTAATCAAGACATCTGCAAATATATAAACAGGCCTCTGCAATCCCTCCATGGTAGCAAATAATCAGGTTTTTACATTTTGGATCCACGTCAAAGTTGCGTTCGTTTGCTCAATACTGCAAAGTCCAACATGCAGTAAGCCAACTGTAACCATATGTTGTGTACACCATAGTCTATATCCTTCGCATTCTACTTCAGGGATTGCTCCAGGGCTGCAGGAAATTCAGCTGGATACATGTATTTTTCGTTTCCTTCTGCTTTCTTTGTGTTGGAAATTTAAAGTGGATTTTAACAACTGTACCTGCATGTGTATGGGCACCAAGGTTACAACAGAGATAAACAGGTTTGATGATGCATGCTTTGCCTGTTTAAGCCTCTTCATGAATCTCTAGCCTCTTTGTTACTACTAAACTAGGAGGCGGGACCTGCCAGGGGAGTAGCACACAGGAGATTAAACCCTGAATCAAAAAACAGATTAATGGGCCTGTGTGTGTTTGTGTGTGTGAGTGGATATGTGTGTGTGTGTGTGTGTGTGTGTGTGTGTGTGTGTGTGTGTGTGTGTGTGTGTGTGTGTGTGTGTTTTTATATGTGCATGAGCTCTTAACCCCTACAGATCATCTAATTGAACAAATATGTCTATGTAAATAACATATGCACTTTGATAGCTGCAATATCTCAGTAAGTTAAATACACACAAGCAACCACTTCTACAAGTCACACACATCACACAATCTCCAAAAATGTCACTTTAAAGCTTTGTAAGCAGATGCAGAATAATCCCCAGGTCCTGACAGGCTGTGATCCTGCAACTAGTTTCCAAACTGCAAAACCAATGTGAAAGGTGATTGTTAAGGGCACTAACATGTCATCCCTTAGCGTAACGTAAAATTGTCATCAAGTCTTTCATTAGTGTCTATGTATAGTTAAGTAATGATTATTCTATTTTTGATATATTGTGTATCATTTTGTACTTGAGTAGATAGAGAACTTGCACTGACAATGTACTTGCACTGAAACTCTCTTACACTACGTTACCATTGCACCTTTCTGCATTTTTTTGCTACAATCAAATTTTACTCTAAGGGCACACTATTGATATCTTCCTTTGTATTTTTGTAGTATGTATGTGTACGTGGATATCATATGTCTGTGTGCCTATGTGTGTGTATGTGTATAAGCTGTTGGACACCTTAATTTCCTTCAGGATTAATAAAGTATCTCTATCTATCTATCTATCATCTCCTACATGCATCCATCCTCCCTTCATACGCAACAGAATTTGTGTGCCGCCACCATCGTATCTCAGACAGACCTCTGTAATCATCCCCAAGTAATCAGCAGAGACAACATCAAGGAAAGCTCGCACTGCAGGACGGCACTAACCACAAGTATGCCACTGAAATTGGGTGATAGAGCATAAACAAAGCACACCTCAAATTCAAATCCCTTCTCGGATGTTGTGATAATTCAGTTCAAGTCCATTGAACAAGAATAATCAATTATCAAAAACTCCTGTCTGGGCCACCAGAAGCATGTTCTGGGCTACAATGAACGCAGAAACTCCAGCCTCACAAGAGTCCTCAGCCCTGCAAATGACTGCATGTAATCATGATGATGGAGTAATATAAGACTGTCTTTAAAGTCTGTCCTTAAAGATAAATTCTTTTTGTTTTGTTTTTTTACAATGTTGGCCTTATTTTTAACTACCGAAGTTCTTACTGAATGTAGTTCATTTTATTTATTTATCGGTCGTGATGACAATATACTCACTAAAGTCATTCCTGAGATCTCAGAACATGGCAGCATTGCTACAACAAGCAAGAAAACAACAACAGTTAAGCTTGATTATCTAAACCACTTCATTTGAAGGTTAAACCAGAAGTGCACACACACAAAATGTCAGTAATAATTTCTCATTGCAAGTTGAACCAGGAAGTCAGTCTGTGGATGTTTGAGTGATCGTTTGTGTTTGTTTTCTCTTCTGAATTAGGTTTAGTTAAACTGAGAGATTGTTTCAAACCTGTCTACATGTAATCATCTGATGTTGTGTTTCTTGCCCCCTTTAAATTCCTTTTAGCATCTCAGAAAATAACTTATCGAGAACAATATTGATATTACAGATAGGAATAATGGCCATAACTAAGGCAATAAGAATAAAAGTGGAACGTCCCTTTCCCTCCAGTGATTTAGTAGTGTGTTTTCACAAAGTTGGGTGACTCAAAAGAGACAGATTAAAGGTGCTGTAGGTAGGATTGTGAAGATCCAGGATTTAGCCAAAGAATTTGAACATCAACAACTTCTCAGTCCCTCCCCCCTTTCTGCTAAAGCCCAAATGGTCTCCTAAGCCCCTCCCCCCACAAGGGAGAATGAATGTGTGTGCCTGAGCAGTGATTGACACACAGTTAGACACCCCCCCTGGCCCTGATTGGTGTAAATGAACAGGGAGCAGTGGATTTTTGCAAATCGCACTACAGGCTGTAGGTGGAGCCAGAGGAGTTGGATTTTTTTTTATTAACTGCTTTATGTAGTTGTACTGGAACATAGGGTCAGTTTCAGCAAATATGACAGAAAGTTAGTTTTATATGTCTTACCTACTGCATCTTTAATAAAAGAACGGTCACAACTGAAGGCCAAGATATCCTGTCTTTTAGTGTCTAGTATGGATCAAGATCAAAAATGCTGGATTCTATGTTTCCCATAATTCATCTTGATATTGTCTGTGATAAAAGTTTGGAAATGTCTCACCAGAACAAGACATTTTATAACTGTTTTTACAGGTTGAGTAGTGGACAAGTAAACTGAACTTCAAGTGTAAATATGGAGTGCCCCTTTAACTGAGCAGAACAGAAATAGAATAAATAATGAAATCATATTTAAAGGTTTTGCTCCCACAGAACAAAACTGCAATGTTGTAACCAGATAGGAATAGATTCAGAGTTTAAACATCTTTCACTGTGGCAAATAACATTAAAAGAGAGTAATAACCCAGTGTTCAGCAACCAAGAAGTAGCCTAATTATTCTTTCATTTCAAATAAACACCGGACCTGAGAGCTAAGGTTAGGACTTTGGTTGACCAGTGTTGCAGGCTTGGTGCTGATCTTAAATGTGAGGCTTTCCATATGTTTTTCTGAGCTTGTGCTTTTGCAACAGTAAGTATGCCTGATTTTATTCAGATCACTATGAATAATGGGGAATATCTGTCCTGCTGTCAAATCTGGCAGACAGATGAACAGGATGTAGACACTGTGCTGACTGCGCTGAAGATAAAAGGAAGAAAACAGCAGGATTTATAACAGGATGAGAAATTAGAAATTAACCAGCTTGTTTTGAAATGCTGTGACATTTTTAGAGGAGATGGGGGCATTGATTTTAGGTTGGAAAAGAGGAGACAGGGAGTGAATTGATCACCACAGAATCGTTTGTCATATATGGAAAGAAGGTAGGCATTTTCAGTTTAAACTTGCAATTGTTATGTTAAATATATTGAAACAGAAATGATAACATCTGCATGCGTACGTGTTTACAAATATATCCCAGCCCAGAAAACAAGCTAAAATGAAGACACACTCAAATGTTTTCCATCTGCTTTGTCCTTGGCTTGTCCCGGGAAGAGAAAATACATTTTCCCCTATTTGTTACTCTAGAGACAGAAACTGGCTGTGACTATAGTAGAATTTAAAACAGTAAATAAGGAGGTAATGGGCTTTGAGCCTACTGTCATCTCCAGTCTAGCTCTGGCTATCACCCAGGATATTAGCAGATAAATCTGAATGGCTCCCATCTAAGGCAGCGCACAATGGTTATTGATCAGACAACTCCAGAGTGGGGGGAGAGGAGCAGAGTTTATTAATTAGGGATTGACAGCCAATTCCCTCTTCTCATTCACAGACGGACAGCTCGGGAATCCTGATGAGCTGTGCCCTCTATGCATTTGTCAACGCTGAGCTCCACGCTGCAAACACAATAACACTGCACTGCTACAATAATACACCGAGGGAATTGGGCCGATGACCCTGCTCAGTGCTCATACAGTGTAAACCTGGGCACAATGAGAGATCAGCTGGCTATTCAGGTGTTAAATGACCAACCAACTCCCTGCTCAGATCTTTATTTTCTTAGCCTTTTAGTGCTAGATGACCTCCTGGATGTTAGCATGAATCTATCACTTGAAGATGTCAAGATTGTGAATTTACTTGTAGACAAGTTATATAAGTGAAGTTTCTTTGTCAAAATATATTTAGCATTTTCTCATTTCATTTCACCTTTCTCTCCATTCTCAGTGCCTTTCCCACTCTCTGTTCTGATGGCTATATGAATGTCTTAATGGCTGTTCCCCAGCAGCTCTGCTTCTCCTCCCTAAACTTGACTCTAATAGGATACAGGGCTTTTCCACTGATTGGGTTGCTAGAGAATAAAATTGGCTCTTAACTGTACCTCAGTGCTGAGCAGCACCCTAATCCAGCCACCCCGGGCTGCCAGGCTCCGTTGTTCTCCCTCAGCTCTCCCGTATGCTCCGATACGGATCTGATCCCCTGCACAATTTCATGCCTGCTTTGCCCTCTTCTCCTGCAGCAAAGCATCAATTACCCTCATAAAACAAATTCTGCCCCCTTCAGAAGCTTCAACCAAACACATCCCACACTCCCATTTCTTCACAGAGGTCAAATGGCCACAACTCTGTTTAAACTTTGAGCTAGTTGTGCAACCCTCCATCACTTTTTAAATGTACATGAGCATTACAAAAATAAATGTTAAAGATTTAAAAAAGCTAACAACCTCAGGAAACACCTACTATGCACTCAAGCAAATCTGATGCACGTCTACACAACCACACACACTTAAAGAAATACCCTTGAGGTAAGGGAGTTTTTTCTTTCTTTCACAAGAGGGAAACATTAAGTTTCAATTCAGGGATTAGAAATCAGACGACACACTTACTCCCTGACCCTTGACTTCCATTTCTGCCAGGCTAATCCCAGGTTAATGACTGGGCCAAAGAACATCAGGGGGGGGGGGGGGACGTACCAGTCATCTCAAACACACAGCCACACACACATTCATGAACTGGAGCAAAACCACTGTAACTACTTATGAACACTGTCTAATAAAATAACCCAAAACAGTTTTTAGTACCTTATCTACAGTAAAGTGATGGAAGAAGTACCCAGCTCCTTTACTTAAAGATGCAGTAGGTAAGACTTATAAAACTAATTTTCTGTCATATTTGCTGAAACTGACCCAATGTTCCAGTAGAACTACATGAAGCAGGTAATTAAAAACAAAAAATCTGGCTCCTCTGGCACCACCTCCAGCCTGTAGTGTGATTTGCAAAAATCCACCGCTCCCTGTTCAGATGCACCAATCAGGGCCAGGGGGGTTGTCTAACTGCGTGTCAATCACTGCTCATGCACACACATTCATTCTCCCTTGTGGGGGGAGGGGCTTAGGAGACCGTTTGGGCTTTAGCAGAAAGGGGGGGAGGGACTGAGAAGTTGTCAATGTTCAAATTCTTTGGCTAAATCCTGGATCTTCACAATCCTACCTACAGCACCTTTAAAGCAGCCATATTATGCTCATTTTCAGGTTCATAATTGTATTTTAAGGTTGTACCAGAATAGGTTTACATGGTTTAATTTTCAAAAAACACCATATTTGTGTTGTACTGCAGTGCTCTCTCTAACTGCTGCAGATACTCTTTTCACCTGGTCTCTGTTTTAGCTACAGAGTGAGACCTCTTTTCTTCTTCTTCTTCTTCTGTACTATCTTTGATTGCACTGCACATGCCCAGTAGCTCAGATGTAGATCATGTCAGCTAGCTAGCTCCATAGACGGTAAAAGAAAGGCTGTTTCTACAACTTTGGTCAGTTACAAGGCAGGATTAGCTGGGAGACTTCTAAATGAGGGCGCACATGTAAGTAGTTCTTTTGTAGATTATGGTGAACTTGTGTGTGTTGTAGCAGTGCTTTGCTATTGAGAACGAGGTAGCATGCTAGCGTTAGCATGCTAGCGTTAGCATGCTAGCGTTAGCCATAGCGTTGGCATGCTAACGCTACGAGCTAATGGTTGCGGTTAGCCTGCTCGTTTCGGCTTGTGACGTCACAAGCAGTGCCGATTTTGAACAGCTCACCCAGAGACTGAAGGCAGGACACATTCAGAAACTGTATCTCACTCTAAACAGCATGGATGGATTTTTTTCAAAGTTTGTATGTGTGTGGAAGCACCAGAGACACAACATAACACCCCAAATCCCAGAAAAAGTGATTTTTTCATAATATGGGCACTTTAAGTAAAAGTACCAGTGAAATAATGTGTACAAGAATTCAAAATCCTACTGAAGTCAAAGTACAGAACAAAATATTCTTAAAGTATCAAAAATAAAAAGTACTTCTGTGACTGATATGACATTAATATGCTAATACTAATGCATACCTGTAGCTTGTCAAGGTGGAGCTACTTACATACTTTGTTTACAGTTTAGTCTTGTGGTTTCCAACCTAGTGGTCAGGTGCCTCCAAATAGTCACAACATAAGTTTGAAGGGTCGTGAGATGATTAATGGGGTAGGAAAGAGAAAAAAAAAAAAGTTCTACTACACAAATTTATTTTAATTTATTTTAACAGTCTTTGTATTTTGTGTTATTTAAATAAAACCATCTGAAACATTTAGGACACACGCTTATTTAGTAAGGGGTCACAGTCCAAAAACGTCGGAAACAACTGGTTTAATCTTTAACAATGCTTTGTGTTTTATGAGCTTATGCTTAGCTTTTTTAATGTAAAATGCCGCCGTCACATGGTAAAAAGTGGAACATTATAATGGTATATTAGTATAAAGCATCAAATAGAAATGCTCAATTAAAGTAAACTGTACGTAAACTCAAGTACTTGAGTAAATATTCTGCCATTTTGACACCTTTTCTATGTGCATGTGAATGTTACACACACATTTACATGCACAAACCAAACAGAGACAGTTTATCTTGCTGTTGTCCCTTCCCTGTGCCCTTGCTCCCATCTCAACAGTTCAACTGGGTCCTTTCCATGCATTTACTGAATCATTTTCTCAAGAAGATATTCAAATGATATTCAATGTTTTATTTTTTTCTAAGAAATGCATATTACTTATGGGAGAGGCTGGATGTGCACAGAACAAACAGCAGTCTTATCTCAAGGCTGCAAAAAGAGGCAAATCTGACATTGGAATTTTTTCCATGACTCAGAGAGCTCTGCAGCCGAGCAAAGGGTTGAGGGGCGCAGGGCAATGGGGTTGAATAGTGAAATTAACCATCCACATACGCACTTTTGCATCATTAAAGGCAGCTTTAAGGCTGGTGTTTCAATTATATTGTCTCATTTAATGCGATTCTAAGCTAAATTTAATCAACAACCACCTACAGTAAATAACCAACAGGGCAGCATTTAATTTAATTATACTAATCACTTCTGTATCAAGGTCAATGACAATTCATTACCTATACTCTCATTTAAACAGTCAGTCTATCTGCAGTTGGTGCGCAAAAATGAAAAAGAACTCCACTTTTTTTTAAAGCACTCATTTGGTCAACATTTTCTTTTAGGTTTCTGTTAATGACTTATCGAGTATTTTCTTTCATCAGTTAATTAGCATTCGAATACAAAAGGTACTTCATTTCAAAGCAATTATCTCCTGATTGCTGGCCCACATGAAAAAGTTGCCCCGCTCTCCATTCTGTTAAACCCTTGTGGATTTCTACATGAATTGATTTACCTGTGTGAGTGTGTGTGTCTAGATGTGTGCGTGTCTGTGATGTGTTTGTTCAGGCATTGTTCAGTGCCTGTAAATGTGTGTATGTGTATATAAAGTACCAAAATACCTTATACCCTTGACTGCATTCAAGTAGGTCCTGACTGTTTTATATTCTCTCAGTCAAGCAGGCAGATACCAAGTAGCAGGTGGACAACATCTGCTGTACAAAGTAACGCTCTAAATGGAAGGAAACATTGCAAACACAAGGTATTCCATCAATATAATTACTTCCACACAAATGCACATGAGCTCACTCACACACACACACACACACACACACACACACACACACACACACACACACACACACACACACACACACACACACACACACACACAATGTGGATGTATTAACATTCGGCCTTCAGAGGGCTCCGGGATCATGGTCTATCTTGTAGTTGGAAGAGATAAACAGGAAATGCTTTCAGCAGCAGTCAGCTACTTTATGCTATCAGCCTCAGCTCTGCATGTATCTGCAAAATATCTCATGTACACATTCTGCAAAATGCCTTGAGATTTTAAAAATTAATTACAGCGTCAAATTAAGTGCCTGACAAGTGCCAATAGAAGGCCAGTGGAAGGGTCTTTAATCCCCTTTGCTCCACGGACTCTCCTCCACAGCACCTCAAAGGCCACCTCAGCCTCTGTTTACCAAATTAAAAAAAATCCCAGCAGTAGAAGGCAATCAACATGTGCGTGGATTTGTGCAACTCCTTCCCCCTCACTTGTTTGTGTGTTATTGAAAGGAAAGTGATGCATGATTTAATTGAATGAGGTCCCTTTCTGCAGCCAATTTAAGAGGTGAATTTGATTGCAGTTTTAATTAACCAGCATAGTTCCTTTCATCGGTCCAAGGGATTACAATTATGAACACAATGAAGCAGCACTCGCATGGTGATTTGGTAAAGGTGGCTGTAGTGGGACTTTAGGGGCACTTTTAATCTTTTTAAGTATATATAAAGACATGTAGTTCAATATGTGCGTGGAGCTACAAGTTGTTATTTAATGTTGCTATTGTGAAACTGTTTGTTGAAAATGGAGTCCGTTTTTTTTCTAACCTACTGTCTGTTATCTGGTGTTCAGTTATTTATACAGACCGGTTATTTTATTTTAATAATTATCATAGAATTATTTGTATATGTTGAATTGTATGCTTGCCTATAGACAAATTTCACATTTTTGCACATTCTGTTACGGCTCAGAAAAAACAAAAGGCTTAAACCCAAAAGCACGACTCACAGGTGGACAGGTTAAGGTAAAAGTTTACTTTACTTGAATCAAAAGGCAGGAATGCAGTCAAAACAGGCAGAGAATAATCAGTCCATGGATCAGGCAGCGGGTCAGCAACAGGTAATAAAGGACAGGCCATAGAAATAGAATGAGAGTAGAATGGACATTCCCATCCAAAACACTTTAGCAGGATCAGAGCGGCGACCATTTTTATGTGTACCATTGCCATCGAAAAGAACTGTCGTTAAATTGACTCGTAGACTCGCTGAGGTAAGGTTTTGCGACAAACGAGCAGCGGAGTAGTATGAAGCAATGGTAGGTCTCTTTTGTGCACTATATGTCCATATATATAGTATGGTACCTATAGTAGGCTATCTATCGTGCATGGCTGGTTAGGAGAATGCGAAGCATGGGAGTATTTGGGTGGGGAAGATCAGGTGAGGTAAAAGGCGGGAAAATAGTTACTGCAAGGCAGGAGGGAGTGGCTGGATCTGCTTTGATAGGAGAGTAAAGCCAAAATTAGTAATTAAGTGTGCGATGGTCCACGAGACGTAAATGTCACCCTCAGAAGGTGTATGTATAGGCTCTGTGTCGATGTTCACAATACAAATGGTAGCGTAGACTAGCGATCTACGGTGTGTGGAACGCATCTTCCAAGTAGACAGTATAAACAGAGCTGCTATGCTCTGTGGTGTCCGCAGCTTTCCATACGCGTCCGTTCTGGAGAATAATTGAGCCTTTAGCAAGGTGGCAGGGAAAACACAGAGCTGGCTGGAATTGTGACACATTTAGCTGACCTGCTGTGTACTGATTACAAGACTAACAGTTAGCAAATAATTAGAATTAAATAACTGTCTCTATTTTACCTATAATTAGTGCCGAATAACAGTTCTTTCCAGGAAACTTTATATTCTATATTATTAGGAATTCACAGACCCGTAAAATAAAGCTTTACCTGTATCACCCTGTCTTCTATCCACCTTTTTGATGCACAAAAGATTTAAATAGTAGAATGTAATCAAATATGCCACAGCGTCCTGACCTGTGTTGGTTGGCGACTTCCGGGTGCAGAAACACACCACCAGAGTCCTTAATGTGATTTCACCACCTGGATTTTATCTCACGAGTGCTAATAGGAAGCTTTCCTCCTATTTAAGCTGTGGCTAGACAAACAGTCTTTGTTTCTCTGCATCTCCTTCTTTATCTTGTTCCATTAACAACGAGGAGGGATGTGGAAACAGAGATGGTGGAGGTGGTTCCAGGGCCACTGATCTTGATTCTCTAAATGATATTGCCTCATTGAGATTGTAGTTTGCTTTTTCAGATGTTTAATATCACACATTACACAAATAAACACAGTCATTTTATAGTGCAAGTGATAACAGTCATTGCCACTTACCGGTATCAGATGAAGAGCTTCATTGATACATAGGAACAATAAGAAAGACACATTTAAGTTATTCGGTCATTTTAATTTTACTTGTTCTTTGTGGTTAGTTTGTTCATTGACCTACATATCACAAGATGAATATCTAAAATAACTTTCTGACAAAGTTACAAAAACTGAATAATCCACCTTCATCCACCTCTTTTTATTCAAACACAGGTTACACCTTGTTTCATATACCATTTATGTTATATTTTACTATGTGGAATTTTCAGAAAATCCTTTTATTAATGACACTGCCGTTAAATGAACTGCAGTCAGCATGTTGATCGCGCTCCCTCTCACTGCATAGGCAAGAGCATCCTGGGCATGTGCCAAAACAGTGACATGATATACATGAAACTGAACTTTGTACCATTACATCATTTATAGCGATAATGTTCGCAAGCAAACTAAAGTTAGACAGCCAAGATAGTATTTTGCTACGTTAGCTAGCTAGCAATTTGTCTGCGTTAGTTAGCGTTGTTAACTTTTGGCTGCAAGGGAGCTGAAGAGAGGCAATGGACTCAGGACCGTGCATAACATCCTTTGGATTTTCCTGAAAAAAACATCCTTTACAAAGAAATCAGTCCACAGGCTGTTAAAGGCAACCGAGAAAGTCGGGGTAGGTCTCAGTTTTTATGTTATGTTACGATCCGTTAACATATTGGCAATACAAAGTCATTTATACGTGTGAATTGCTTCACATAGTAGCCTACCTTTAATTATACTTTACAATTATTTGTGTAGACTTTTCTAAAACAATTCTATTTGTTCTTTGTTTATCTTTCTTAATGGGGTTTGTCAGGTGGGACGGGGCATTATACTTTTCACCTGACAAAAAAAGAAAAAAAAGAAAGAAAAGAAAATGGATGTTATTTATGGAAATGTAGAATGACAATAAAAAAGGTATTAAAAACCAGAGGTAATATTTATTGCGGGGCTTTGTTTACTGAGGCACAGAGACGGATTATTTGTGTAGACTCCTAATGCAATCCACAACGGCTCTGTCATAAAGTCTACAGTTATAGGTATCTTTTATAATACCTATAATATTCAGTTGTTGTTGGCACTGTCATAGAAGCGTTAATTCAATTATATGTTTTAGCATTGAGGTGTTGTACTAGTCCAATTGCTATATTCCATGTGGAATAATCTGCCCTCAAATTTAAAACTGAATGTTTCACAGAGCATCTTTAAAGTGGCGTTAAAGAAATGGTAACAAATTAAATTATTTTTTACTTACTTACTTTTTATGACCAAATAAGAAATAAGAGCATTTTGACATACAGTAGCTACCCCACCACCTGCTATTTATATGCTGATTGTATTGTCTGCACTTCTTGTCTCGTTGATGTGCTGTTTTATCTTGTTGTGTGTTAAGTGTTTGAGGCGCACAACGGAAACAAGGCTTCAGACTTTATTGTGTTTTTAACCACAGTGATTTTTAGTGTATTTAACGCTTTAGTATGTATGACGTGTATTTACAGTGAGATTAATATTTGGTATAACAGGGATATTGCAAACCCAGGGTCCCTAAACATGAGCATTATATATTCTGAAGAACCATCATGTGCAGTTACAGTCTACTTAATGTTCAACAGATAATCCTCAAGTTGTGACCTCTCTCTCTCTCTCTCTCTCTCTCTCTCTCTCTCTCTCTCTCTCTCTCTCTCTCTCTCTACCGTTGCTGCTAACACCCAGACAAGGACAAGGGGGCGAGGCGGACACAGACAGATCCCCGCCACCTTCCGCCCCCCTCCCATACTGTAAATGAGCAGCGCTGGTGTAGATCAGCTCCTCCTAGCCAAATGGGTTGTGTCAGCTCACAGAGAGTATCATCATCACGCTGCTTAGTTTAGACTGGCACTCCGCTGGGAGGAGCAAGCTAATGCATTACAATCCACAGACACTCATGCACAGCACGCACACACACACACACACACACACACACACACACACACACACACACACACACACACACATAGTAATGAGATTCAACACATCAGAAAGACAGAGGTTGCTGTAGAGAGGTGGACAGAGGTTGGACAGAATTTAGATACGTTGAATAATAAAGTCAAGGGACGGCTGATTTACCTCGAGACCTCACTCACACCCACACACGCACGCACGCACGCACGCACGCAAGCACAAACACACACACACACACACACACACACACACACACACACACACACACACACACACACACACACACAAATGTAAACTCACTGAGTCTCAAATACAACATGTTCCTTCATACCAGGGATACAACAAAAATGAAGGCATACATTTACCTTCATACCCTCAGTCTCTTTCAGTCTGTACAGTTTTGTGATACGGCACAGGGCCCTGGTGACCGTGTGAGTTTAATGCCACACTGATGAGGTCAAACAGAAAGGGGAGTCAGGTTAATTGGCAGCTGCTCAGCAAATCTCAGGGTGAACAATGATTACAAATCCTCCAAATGTTAACAGGGGGAAAATAGAATAAATATAGCTTCCAGTTCAGCTGAATGGGAATATGGAGCTGTGAAACGACAAGAAGAATCTTCCCAGGAAATGTTATCTCTCAGAATTAGGTTATGATACCGTACTAGGTAAAGGAAAGGACAATTGCATCTCCTCCTATCCAACCACACTGAGTGATTGATAAGTCACCCTGTGGGCTCTGACTGTTGTCACCATCACCCAAAGTCAAGGGTACATTGAGTATTTCCATTTTTGGGAGACTTTATAATTCATTATTTTAAATATTGTATTTTTATAGTACTACATTTACCTGATGTCATAGTTACAGCAATAGTTAGTTTATAAACATTTTTTTGACATCAACTAACTCCAACTTGAATGTTCATCCTAACATTTTACATCAATATAAGCTCAACATGAGACTGTTCTCAGGTTAAAATTGTGTTTTCCAAAAAAATTGCTTTTCCAAAATTATGAAAATAGCCTTGTTTTAGCTTAACAACACAGCATTTGTCTGACATTCATTTTTATAAAACATGAGTTTTAGAAAGGCTAAGAGATATTGGATTTTTAGGGGCCGATACTAATCTAAATTTTTGAGATTTGAGAGTTAAAGAATCTTCTCCAGATTTAGCATATACCATCATATCATATGATTTCAACAAAACATGTCTGATAAGGAACCCCTAAATTCGGTTATTAAAGAATTGTGACTAAATAACGAAACAAAAACAACAACATGTCAGGGCTCTCTGGTGGATAAAATATGTAACGGTTACACAGTTTTTAAATTACCTCAAACATACAGTGTCTTCGGCATTTCTGTACCACAGTTTATTGTTACTTATTGGCTGAAAAACTGTACTGTGTGTGCTAATAGCAACGTATTTGTGGTGACCTCTAATATCGGCCAGCAGATTTATCGGTCGGGCTTGAATAAGAAGTAATAGATCCTGTTCAGGGACATGTGGTTGTTCAAATGATCTTAAAGCATGAACATGTATGTGTATATAAAAGCAGTAATTAGATGTTAGTCACTTGACCTGTTGTTCATATAAAAATACTGATTAGTGCAGCTTTGAGGATTTGAGTACCACTTAAGTAACGTTTCAGCTTTGGAATGCCATTTACAATAATTCAATATTAAATAAATAAATATGCTTATCCTTTAATTCATTGTTACCCCCCTTAATTTACTGTTCGCGGCCAAATTTGACCGGACAGTTTTAACTGCCTTTATTTTAACATAAATACCAATAAAAATGACAAAAAGTATTTTTAATAGAACATTTATTGTAAAAAGAACCTTATTAGAACATTAACATCTACAACATGTGTGTGTGTGTGTGTGTGTGTGTGTGTGTGTGTGTGTGTGTGTGTGTGTGTGTGTGTGTGTGTGCAAACATTGGTGGTTCACATGCGCAAGTGGCAACATGACAACATGAACTGACAACATGGTGTGTGTGTGTGTGTGTGTGTGTGTGTGTGTGTGTGTGTGTGTGTGTTTGTGTTTCTGTGTGTGTGTGCATGCATGCATGTGTGTGAAAATTGGTGGTTCACACGCATGAAGGACATGTGAAGAGGAGTAGAAGAAGGAGTATGTGAAAGAGATGGGTTCCTATAATTTACACAAGATTGATTTGTTTGGCAGGTGTGGTTCACATTGGGGGAGAAGTACATTAGTTCAAGAAAACACTGGGCTCCCATAATTTACTCTAAGCTCTCATGTGTAGAATGGGCACACAATCACAGGAAAGTTGTAGGAGTGTGTGTATGGAGATGTCCTGCATCTCCTGGATGAAAATTAGACTCTTTCCCATTCATTTCCTATGGTGTAAATTTTTTACCGTAAACAAAAAAAGTGTGACCAAGTTGAATAAATCACTCAAAATTCAAAGAAAGTAGTCACAATGAATTTCATGTGTTCAAATGCCTTTTGTGAAGGATATCATAAGGTCTTGAGGCAATCTGATGAAAATGCCATATTTATGGTACAGGGAATGTGTAAATCTGTCATTTTTGACCGGAACAGTGTTAAAAGGTTATGAAGTACATACATCCTGAAATAAATAAATTAGGCAATAAATATATAAATAAATGTAAATTTAAATATATAATCAGTCAATAAATCAATAAACTACACATTTACTTATTTTAGGGGACTTTTATTTCATAATGTCACATCTATTTATTTATTTATTTATTTATTATAGGCATATTTATTTATGTATTTATTCAATATTTAGTATTTATGTAATATTGAATACAACGGCATTCCATATTTAACAAGCGTTTCACTACAATAACAACTCACCATTTTAATTTATAATTTATCCAATACAGTCAGTTGAACACTTTTCTCAGTTCTCCAAAATAAATTGGTATCTTCTTCTTAGATCAGCTGAAACCGCTGACTGCTGCAGCTGCATTTTCACAGAATCATCCATATGAATTTCTGCCCTCTGTTATCCTGCTCAGAAGCTCCCACATCCTGACAGTGCCTGAGAAACATCAGGAAACACTGGCTGCACCGTTTCCCGGTGGAGACCTTATCTGTGGGAGGTGTTTGTGTAAAGGCCTTTTCCAGCCTGGTCCTGAAGGCCACACTGTCTGGAGCAAACAGAGAAAAACAACTAAGGAATAGATGGAGAGAGAGGACAGGGGGACAAAGAAAACAGAATTATGAATAGTAGGTCATTGGCCTTGCCATGCTTACATGGTGGCTTCTTTGTGCAATGTCTTTCAGCAGGGTTGTGTTACTGAAGCATGGACTTAACTGAAGGCAGGAATACAAAAATAAATGAGAAAAAATTCGAGCCACATCCTTTTTGTTGTCCTGGTAGAAACTGTGCATCAATTCCGATCTCAGCAGCTTCAATTTTTCTTCTTCTCTCTGACTGCACATCCCACACACACACACACACACACACACACACACACACACACACACATACACCCCCCACACACATACACCCCCCCACACACACACACACACACACACACACACACACTCACACTCAAAAAATTTATAATTTTTCAGAATACTCTCCACCCACATTCCCTTCCACACAGAGATAGTAGCACATGTATAATTGCAGTGTGCAACAGTGCGCACCTTGGAGGAAATAATTACCACCATAAAAAGAGCAATTACTAACCTGGCAGAGAGTTGCAGTGGATTTTAATGCTTCTGCCAGTAACGTCTGCTCACATACCGCTCTTTGTTTGTTTGACTAATGGTTTCTTTTGAAGGATAAACAAGCCACATTTACCACTACCAAAATGCTGTCTGTTTTGCACACATATTTAGACGTAAAAACACAGCTTGCAGGTTCTGTGACAATCAGAGTGAGCGTTGAATGCTGGGAAGAGAAAGAGGGCTGAAGGTTAATAAGAGTTTGATTCATGTAACCAAACATAAAAGAGTTTTATAAGAATTGACTGTTGGGAGAGGCCCGCTTCAATTCAATGCTTAATACCCAGTTTTGATTAGCTCATATGTCATTTTGATCCCTTTCATGTGTTATGAATAAATGCTTGCCAAACCGGCTGTCAGTGTAGGACACTTATTTATTTTCTTCTTAAATGTTATTATGAGAGGATCACTAAAATGATAAGAAGACCGGAGCCAGTGAGTGGCTTTGTGATTTGCAATATAACCGCTTAGCTCCTTGCAGAAAATGAAATGATGCATTTAGGCGCATACTGTTTACACACACACACACCATTAACAGAAAAAAGGGGAAATAACTGCAGCAATATTTTTAACCAGCAAATTTTTCACTTTGTTAGATAATTAATCACAATCTGTTCCCTGCCTGCTTCAAAGAATACAACCATCTATCAAAGCCTTCGCTCGTCCTGACTACACCGCAGCGTTCATCTAACAACTATTGTCTCTGGGCTTCAATGGTCCGATTGATTTTACAAGACAGCTACATGCGTGTAATTGTACAGTATTGACTAATGCTAACCCATAGTCAAAGTAAGCATTGAACGAACGAGTAACAATTCTTCAGATCATCACTGGTCAATTGAGCAGAAGATCAGTAAGCTTCACCTGAGGCATAAACTAAGCTGAAGATTGTTGAACATTTTGACACAGCATTCCACTTTATAAAAAGTCATCCTTAATAATTAGCTTTTAAGTTGTAAAATCATGGCTTTATTAATGGTTTATAAATCAAATGATGAAACCAATAGGGGTGGGGTGGAGTCATGCAAAAGAAATGGTTAAATTCATTCACAGTCAGTACTGAGTTTGTTAGAGATATAATATTACGGTCATGGACCTTTGCCAGGTATCAAATCTACAATATGAAACAACATTAACATATGTATACTTAAGCCACAGGCTGCTACAACCAATGAAACAAGGAGCCAAACATCTAAAAGAATTCCTATGAAAATAACTTATAAAAACATGATTAAAGCAAGAGAAACAATATTTTTAAAAGTCCACAGAATACAAATTGTGAATAGGATGTCAGACAAAACCCAGACAGCTTAGACAGAAACGTCTGGCCCTTTAATAATGACATTTCTTTAACATGTGCAACTGCAGAATTTAAGGTTTTATTACCCTTTATGTCTTAGTAACAATGATGACAAATGAAAAATCCAAATATAGAGAATTAATAATAATACATAGATATAATGGACAGCATATTACATCACCAGGTCAGAACTCTATTCTGATACCTAAATTATTAAAGCCTCTGAGGATTAAATACAAAAAAGAGAAGAGAGAAGTAACCCACCAACTAGTCAATATCACAATATAAATTATTTTTCTGAATTCTGATGCATTATTACAGATGCTAATTCAAGATTTATCTGCAAACACCTTTTACCAATTACGTATTGAAATGGAATGAGGATATTTGTAGACAGATTTTCATTCGTCTGGCCGCTGTTGTACCTTTAATTAAAATGTATTGTGTTTTTAGGGATTGAAATGTCAGTCTGACAGTCAGTCCACCACTTTGGTCGAGACTGAAATATCTCAACAACTATTGGATGGATTGCCGTGAAATTGTGTACAGACATCCATGGTCATGAGAGGATGGATCCTAATGACTTGGTGATCCCCTGACATTTCTTCTAGCACCAATATAAGATTCATATTTCTGGTTTAAAGTGAAATAGCTTAACAACTGTTGGATGGATTATCATGACATTTGGTTCAGTTCACACATGTTGCCCTCAGCATGAATTGTAACAACTGCACCATCATCAGGTCACAATTCTTATTTATCAGCCTCTGTTGTACTTTGTGTTTAGTGCTAATTAGCAAATGATATCATGCTAGCACACTAAATTAAGACAGTATCCAGCGAATCTCTCTTCCACACATCGGCAACACAGCATGGCAGCCAAGACACAACAACAGTGTGCATGGTAAACATTGCACCTGGTGCAAATCAGCGTGCTAGCATTGTCATTGTGAGCATGTTAGCATGCTGATGTTAGTGTTTGGCTATAATCAACGTTGTGCCTAAGTACAGACTCACAGAGCCGCCATTATGGCTGTAGACCAACTTGCTCATTAATGGACTGATAAAGCAACAGTGTCATTAAGAAGTAAAACTGACTGTAAGCATGTGATAATTTTGCCCATTTTGCTGTTAAAAAAGTCACAATGTCCCATGTTGTGTATAAAATGTCAGTTTAATTATTCTGTGTTTATTCCACCCAGTGTAATACAGTAGTATCACTGTATATTATATTTTCAAGCGAGTTTGGGAGGGAGGCCAGGCTTTGAATACTACAAGAGCCCACTCATGATCACATTCTCACGATTCAGCACGCTAACAGATTGCTTGCTGGGTTAGGGAGCGATCAGCATCGCTGCTGCTAGTGGTTTAAGTAACACAATCTGGTGTCTAATTTCAAACAGCTGTCTGCTCCGCCACAGGACAGGAGCGGGGGCAGAGGGCCAGAAACACCTTGATGATTCATGGCCTGCGAAATGAAGATGAATATTTTATATAACTGGCATTAAGAGGTTTCAACACAGTCATCCAGATCAAACACAACAGCCTGGCAACACACTTCTCCACTGTCTGTCTGCGAGGCTGCCGGCTGTAACACGGTCAATTATATAGTGGGCTGGTGTAGAGTTGAGGTTTAATATGCATGAGGAGCATTTGTTCTTACTGGAAATGAATGACACAAACTCTATACCTGTATTTCAATCAGTAATGGCTGGATGCATTTAAAGATGCTTTTTATATTTATTTTTACTGGGAACACATTTATGTAGTCAAATATTTCATGCCATTGCCTGAAATACTATATGATTTCAATTTATTGCACAAAAGAGAAATTGGATTTAATTTTTGTCTTGATTTAATGTTCTTAATCCTGTTAACTAATGTGGAGTGCATGTTTGTACAGATGCGTGTTTCAGCATAGGCTACATACATGCCACCTCACAGCATTTGTATTGCCTCCATGTCTGTTCCCTCCCTAACTAGGTTTGCAAGGGTAAATTGTGTGTGTGACTGCGTATAATTCACTCTCAGAACAGCCCCATTTCCCTCTGCCTGCCTGCTTGGTCACACTGATTCAATGCACCAGTAGCAGCACAAAATCCATACCAATAAATTTCACCTCCAAGGGGTTGCATGTCCCATCAGCCAGGGATGCCCCTGCTAGAAACCAAACCATAGCTGGTTAACCACAAGAAGCAGGCTGCAATTGGCCCTCAGTGCTGATCTCAGGGTGCTTTTACCCTTTTTCCATTATGGTTTATTGTTATGATTACTTAACCCAGGACTGCGCTTTCAGAACACATCCACACTCATCCGCCACTGTCATCAATGTGTTTATAACATGTTGTTAAATCAAGGCAAACCCACAGGGCTGACTGCGTTGGTCATCTCATTCGGTCTGTAATGGCCAAACACTGTCTCCGAGATTGATTCTGCTTATTTGACGTGCATCTCGACGAGGGTCACAGGCCAGTCTTAGATTAGCCACAGCAGTCAAACTTCAGCACTCAGATGTGATGCATGCACCATTTGTACAAGCAACAATCTGGATTTTATACATAACAGTCCCGTCACACACCATTAACCTGCTCAGGGTCTTCATGTCATTATCGATTCTCAAAGGCTACATGGGCTGTAAACATTCCTGATGCCCTTCAGAGATATGGCTCCTAATCATCCTGGGACACTCAAACGTGCAAGAAGAAAAGGTGTCACTATGCAGAGAGGTAGGCTACATGCATGCCATCTTATTGTGTTCATTGATGTGTGTGTGTGTTTGTGTGTCGTGTGGGTGTTGCATTCAAAATGACGGTTTGTTGATAAAAAAACAAAAAAAAACAGCCACGTACTGCTTTCACACTGAAGAGCCACTGAGGGAAACTAAGACAGCCAAAGTGAGAGCTGAGTGATTCAACAATGTGTCTCGACAGTCTGGCTATTTTTCAGATAGGAGCTACGAGCGCTCCCTCATCACTCTCATCAGCTGAGATCTCTGAGAGTCTTTATTAATATTCACAGATGAGATTATACTTTAGCAAAACATTATCACTGCTGATTAACTGGGGATTGCAGTGAGGGACAGATTTTTCCTGGCATTTCGATTCATGTTTTGATTTTGCAGGCATGTTGAACTCTCGATACGATGCCTCTCCAAGGCACTAATTAATGGTAATGAGTCTAACGATACAGAGTGAGACAGCAGTGTCCCTTTTTTATATTCCCTAGTATGCCCATCCAGACCAGTAATTCCCCTTCTGTCATAGGCCGTGCTAGAATGTGGCTATGTATTGTAAGTCCCCTTCTGTCATAGGCCGTGCTAGAATGTGGCTATATGGGGCTATAGCCACACCAAGAATTACAATGGCCACATCGTATAGCCACCAAGGCCCTGCCAGATGTTTGACCAAATCCTGTCTAATTTCCTATATTTGACTGTCGTTTCTCCCATTCTCCGGTTCCCATCACCTAGCATTGTTTATGTTGCTCACGATACACAAGATGTAATTACTTAAACCTGCAGTGGATTGTTTATGGCATCTAGGCGACAGAGGAAGCGAGCTGTGAACACAACACTGTCATAAGTTGATATGCCGAACCTGTTAGCAAGCAGTTGTCAATTTACAAATCCAGCAGTTACGAAAAAACATTAGCATTCCTTTTGTTATCAAATCGGCCATCTGATGAAAGTAAGTCCAATATTCATATTCCATCCTTTTATAAGGTGTCGCTAACTTTGTCTATTTGCCCTTTGAGCTTCGTCGTTTTGTAGCGCTTCTATGCTGAAAACAGGTGCCTGCAGCCGAAAACAACACAGATGAGAGCTGTGAGAGTGAAACAAAACATTAAAGTTGTGGCCCATAAAAAACATCCAAAAAGTGACACTGACGTGAAATATATTGTGATATTGTGGTTTTAGTTGCTGGCTAATGTTAGTTTGCTTGCTCGCTAACTGGTCAACTACCAATACAAATCGAATCAAGAAAACGTAATTGTGGGGGAAACTGCAGCTATTTTATCAGAATGCCATGAATAAACGTTACTAAACGTTACTAAACATTACTAAAGGTAACGTGGATAAAACTGTAATGAATAAACCCATCCTTGAACAGATATATTTTAATCGGCAATTGTGTTAAACAATGAAAACTACAACTCCCATAATCCCAAACCACTTCACAACGTCCGTGTTTACATCCATTGTTTTGATTGAGACGCCTAGTGGCAGAAAATTACATATTGTATGTTTAACTTAAAAACATATATGTATTAGTATGTAGTACTTCACAATCAGAATTGTTTGTAGTAGGCATACTACAAACACTTGAAATTGATGTTTATTAGTGTATTTATTAATAACAAATACATAGCCTCACCAATCAAAAAACTCTAATACAGGAGGTCGGCAATACAGGTCGCTGAATTGTGTTAGCCTTGTAAACTTGACTGCATCATGACCTTATGAATGACTGTTGTTTTAGACATGTCGTTATCTTCTGAGAAATGAAAAAATATGGCAGGTTGCCATCCAGCTCAAGAAGTGATATACTTGATAGATATCCACGCGCTTCACGCTGTCACTTGGTCACTAATGGACCAATAAACAGGATGATGGGAAGAGATGGAAGATGATCGAGGTAATGTCTCTTTCTCTCTCTTCTGCGAACATGGTCGACCGTGTTATCACGCCTCGCTTCAAATCCATACTCATATTATGGATGATATGCATTATGACTCTCATTAAAGTCTCCTGAGCAATGACCCACCTAATAGTTAATGTGTATCTTAAGCTGTAGTTAATATCTCTATTTAACATTAGCAGTAGCTTTATTAGATAAAACTATAAATGCTTAAGAGTGTATGAGAATGGATGATAGCCTTAGCATTATTACTGAAGTCCACTTGTCATGTATTGATTCATGGTGAAAACTGTCTTCTATTCAATGAGGTTTGACCACGCTGAGGTGTGTGCCTTTATGTTTGTGTATTGCGTGTGAATGATGCAGCAAATTGTCCATTTGCAGTATATCCGATGGGCTCAGGGATGTCATTAGTCACAGCGTGCTCGTTCTCATTAAATGGCCCAGTCGCCATGGCAGCCCCACAAAGGCCAACCCCTCCCCCTTCTCTAGCGCACAGAGAGTGACAGGCCAATTAGAGCAGGGCACTGTGACATGCAGTCTGCTGTGATTACAGCTCGGAGGAGAGAGGAGCCAGGCAGGGGATACCATACACCGTCAAAGTCCCAACAAGATCCATCTCCAAACAAAAGCAATGAGCCGGGGCCCTGGAGGTCATGTCTTCTCCAAGAGCGCAACATCCTCATCCCTCCATTACATGTGGCACCTGCCATCAAGAACAGTTAGCCGCGATACCAATGGAGAGAGCAGTATAAAATACACCACCCAGAGGGCTTTGGGGCACACATCAGACACACCGACAGGTTGATTGTCCTGCGTAACTCTGTGTTACACACACACACAGCTTTGCTCTAATCCTCTCAAGTCTGCATGTTTTAGGGAAAGAGTGTTGAATACAAGTCATGGAGACGCAGCAGGAGAGTGATGGAAATGTTTTAATCTGGACAATGATGTGATGATATTGAGTGTGTCATTGAATCTGTCAGCTTTTCTCTGTGATGCATTCAAGGTATAACATACACAAGGCAGCAGAGACACACACAAAGACAACATTTAGACACATAACTGAGATACTGAACATCAAACATGCTGCAATAGAGTAGACAAGTTCCATTTTGTAGCTGTTCTGGAGCTTTCAATCATATCACATTATCTTCCTCAGCAGTGTGAAGTTTTCCCAGCTGAAAGGTAGAATTGTAGTTGCTCAAATTTCCATTTTCTGGATGAGTGGATAGTCAACAAAACACCAGAACACTGTTTGTTTCCTGTTTCCCCTTTAACAAAGACCACAAGCTTTCCCTAACCCTAATTAAGTCATTTAAAGGCCTAAAGCTAACCTACCCTAAACCATAAGAACAGTTCATTTTGGACTTGTTGGACAGAACGCTACAATATACGACCACTTGTTATCACATGACTAAAGTTTGGTGCTTGGGTCATATGAGGATGTTAAAAAAGGCCAAGGGATTTGTTCAAAATCTCCAGAAAAGCTAGAATAGATAGAATATTATCAATAACAGATTCGTTCTAGAACAGTCTATGTTCTACAACAATCTATGTTATAAAGCTGTTCAGAGAATATAATATGTTTGGGATGCAGGTATGTAAGAGCAGAGTTTAGCTGCTGTAGGCCATGTCTGCAGCGAGTAGAAGAGTTAAATGCCACTTAAAGCTTTTTCTGTGAGCCACAATAGAGAAAATAGAAAAAAGGGAGAAGAAAAGAACACTCTGTCTGGGCAGATCGAGCCATTGGCCTCTCTCACTGCACATCTTTTGTGTTTCAGAGAGAATGGTTCACTGCCTTTTGACAATAAAAACCATGGGGGAAAAAACACATAATTTTCTTCAGGCAATGCTTTCTTCCATTTCTAGCTGCTACATGAACAGCTTCACAAAAAGCTGTAAATGCGTATTTTGGTCTTGGTTTTGTGTGAATTGCATTTCTACTTTTACATGAATGTGATTTTGTTTTTTCATCCCAAGGAGGCGGAGACGACATGGTACAACAGAAAGGCTGCGACAGAGTAATGATTTAATTGCTGGCAAGGAGGAAAAGGAAGCAAAGGCTGTGATTTTGTTATACGATATTTATCTTGTTGTCAAATAGAATTACACCCAAACACAAGGTTATAACTACCACTAAAGACACAAAGAGAGGGTCACATCTTTTTAATCTCGTTTTAATTATCCACTTCTGCTTTTCTCACTCTTTTTAGCAATAGTTTAGCAAAAATAGTTGTGTTTGGATTTCCACAAGCCTGCGAATAGATAGAAGACACGATAATGCTGCACAGGAATTTTCAGAA
Source organism: Sander lucioperca (assembly GCF_008315115.2). NCBI lineage: Eukaryota > Metazoa > Chordata > Actinopteri > Perciformes > Percidae > Sander > Sander lucioperca. Next base: position 5,682,959 of record NC_050178.1, read on the forward strand.
CGTTTCTTGGACATTTTCATATGCTTGCCTTTTTCAGGCACTCTGTTCTCCTTAACGCCAAGCCCCAGACCAAAAGTACAGAAGTATGGGTATGTGTGCTATTTTTTTCCACAAACCGTATAGAGAGCATTTTTTCCTTTGTGTTTAGATCTTTATTCTGCACATGGACATATAACAAGACTAGAAATAAAGGAATTTTACTCACTGGCCTCTGTAAAGAGAAGGGTTACAGTATTTTATAACAAAACACAGCTGAATCAGGGCCCCCATGTTGGAGTAAACTAATCGGCAGAAAGAGAACATACAGGTGATATTAGACAATTCTTAAAGACCCAGGATTACATTTAATGAAAAACGTATACGGTTAAAATTAGGGATACATTGTGGTTACAGTTAATAAAAAACAAGATAAGACTGTAGGTCTGTGACGCACTACACTCTCATCCACCAGCCCTGACCGCCACAACTTTTATTTTCTGCCTCGCCACATAACAGGCTCACTGCTTCCTGCATTGGCACTGGAAATGTGCACTGGACATAAATTGTAAGTTGGGGAATCGTCCAATATAAACATTTCTGACGATACTGGGCTGTGGACTATTCCCTGACTACAACACCCCTGCATACAGATAAACAGGCACACCTACAGTATAAAGGCTTCAGGTATCCAAGCCATCACCTGTTTGTTTTTTTTGCCGACTTATTGAACTATTGCTATAAAGAATGTTGCTCTTTCTTTTGTGTCTGTTTCTTTCTGTCTTTTGCTCTCCCTGAGGACACAAAACTGACTGATATTTAAGATGACAGGACAAGGTGAGCGAGAGGAGAAGAGGCTCTAAGTGACTTAAGATAAGAACTCCCAAAAAAAGAGAATAGAGAGTAAGAGTTGTAAGAAATGTCTTTGAGTGGCAATAGAGTGAGGGAGTCTGAGGCTTTGAAAATTAAAGGAGAAGTGTAAAGAGAGAGAGAGAGAGAGAGAGAGAGAGAAGGAAGGAGACAAAGAGAAAGAGAAAGAGAGAGGACAGTGGTTAAAGGGTTAAGGGTGAAGTTGGAGTCTGTGTGACAGTATCAAAGCCACAGGAGCAGCAGAGAAAAGCTGTTAACGGGAGCTCACCGTGCCTTAATCGATTGTGAACTGTGCTGCAGAGCACAGCCAATCACAAGAGCTCCTGGAGACTTCACTGGGTTAGAGCACTTACACGCTGTCTGCCGCCCGATCAGGGAGACAACACAGGGAGAGGAGAGTGAAAGAGACAGAAAGAGAAAGAGGGGAAAAAACAAAGAGATGAGGAGAGAGGGTGGTGTTAGTCAGGGAGAGGGAAAAGTGGGACTTCAAGATTATGGTTTCGCTTTTTCATTTTGGTGACCTTGAAAGCCCTTGTTAGGGGGTATTTGTTGGAGGATATATGCAAGTGTCCTTTCTTTTGCTCCATTTGTCTGTCTTACATCTATCTGTCTGATTACCTTTCAGCTGTCTCTTCTTAACTTCACGTGGCACTTTTTTCGAGAATACAATATGTTGTATGCATGACCTTTAAAGGCATGTCACATGGCATCAAAAGGAGATCTGAACATTGTCACAGCACATGACATTTTGTGAGGAGCGTCTTGAATGGAGTCCCCTTGACGTGAAACTTCTAGAAAATCTTGCTCTTGCAGATTATAAAAATAGCCCAGATACTTCTTGGATACAATGTTTGCACCCATAGCAAATAAAATACCCAGAAGAAATAATATTTTTCTGACACAAAACCAATACAAATGTAAATAGATGCAGCAAAGCAGCTTAAATGATCCAGTTCTGTCATCTTCATTTATTTGTTTGATCTCACTATTCTGGGTTTTGACATTGTAACTGCCTCATTAGTTGGAACAACTCACAAAGCATCCACTAAACTCACCAATTCACAGACTGATGTGACTTGAGACAGAATTAACTGACTAAACCTACGTCTCTCTGCAACGACTCAGAGATACAGCTGTAAGTCTTCAGTCTAATTAATGTTTGCTTGCTGTAATCGGAAATTTGTAAATGAGTGTTGTAACAGCTCAGAAATGACTCAGAAAAGTGGTGTTTTATGTTTATTTTGGGACAGTGAGAGCCTTACAGCAGTGTGCTGCCTGATGCCCTGACTGCGAACCAAAACTGTTCCCATTTTTGAAAACCATGAGCTTGCACAAATGACACAGCTCTGTGTCCTGTAAAGCATGATATAATAATCAACCAGGTTAATGAAGTAATAGCAAGTAAATCTATGAATCTTGAATTAATGCTTAGTTTTAAAGCACTAAAAATACCTTTACCTGCAGACATTTCACAGGAAGTTCAGACAAAAAAATGTGTCCAATCAATTGTATCTATTCAATCTATTTAATACAATGTTTAAAGCCTCTATGGAAATAACTAAAATTAAAAAGCAATCTCTCTTTGTTCTTCTTACAAGCATAACAGCTGCATTTGATTCGCACAAGTGAAAAAGAACAGAATAATGTAAATTGTGTAATTCTAGTTGAAAAATACTTGTTAAAAATTATAGAATCCAGGCTGAACCAATACAATTGTATCCTCACATTAAAAGTCAGAAAATTAAATAGATTGATTACTTATAGATTGTTTATCTTGCTCTAGAATTTAATTCGTAGGTAAATAAAGCATTGTATCATCAGCATTGCATTGAAGAGGAATATAATCTGACCCACATCACATCAGTTTTAAGATTTAATGCACATTGTTAAATTGCAATCATAGATTTTGTGCATTTACATAATCATTTAATTTAATAAAGTCACTGTCCACTCTAAGTTAACAAGATATAGTTGTACTTTTTAGAATGGATCATTGTTGAAAAAACTTTGAGTTATATTACAGTGCTACTTTTTTACCGGAAACCTGCAACTTGTAATAAACTGTTAAACAGAACAAATCTTTACAGTCACTGACCTGCTTGACTTAACAGGAGTACCACTCACTTTTAAGAGTCCCAATGTGGTTTTGGACGAAGCTAAAGACACAACACAGTAAACACAAACACTGTGAATAATGGGGATAAACAACAAAATCAGTTTACTGGTCATCACTACTTTTCAGCCTTGTGAAAACTGTTGTACAATGTCTCCTGTGATTTTGGAGGAGCTTTATCAAGCTTGCTCGGGGTTATTTGGCTTAGGCTGGGAAATTTGAGATACTGAACAGAAGGTCTGCATTATAAACTGGAGGTGTGGCATTTGAAAGACGTCAGCATTTACTAAGCAAAAAATTATATTGATGGTGTTATGGAGATTTACTGACCTCTCCATAGACACTCAATAATCAAACACAAAGCACAGAGAAACACAGAGCTGGTCAAGGTGATATATTGCAAATAGTTTATGTGATCAATCACAGGGAGGTTACCAGGGGAAAGTAACAAGATCTTATCAGTTCATTTTTCCCCAGCATCTCCCAAAGAACATAGAGATACATGATTTTATACTTGTTACAGAACAAGAAGTCTATGCTCATTGGCAAGTAGCCAAATGAATGTTTCTAAACCAATGAAAAGATTCCTTTACAACAACCATGATCGGTAACCAATGGCAGGCTTTTGCTGTCTCCATACAATTTCACATGTTTAGCTTTGCCTTTAATGGTCATTCATACTTAGTGTCTTCGCCAGTAACAGGCTGACATATATGTTTTTTCAGTTGACAGACATATTTCTATAATGGTCCCAAGCCTATAGTCAGGAATGTACCTGAACCTGTCACAGTAAGCAAAACCTCTACAGTACATGGGCCTCTGACTGCATCTCAATTACCGGTCAGAGAACAGTGAGACAGATTTGAACACAGTTTATATAGAAATTGTATGTATACAAAATGATAATTAATAAAACTTGACTTGACAATGGAATTGTGGGAAATGTAAGATCCAAGGTTTTTTAGCTTTACCCATAAAATGCTGCCATCATACTCATATCTATCTTTGTGAATATTGTCTTGCACTCATTTCAAATGAAGCCCATCTGACGAATTCAAGAATGTGCTTACAGTTGAGTTCACCTGTAGTCAACTTCCCCTCAAATTTACAGTGGACAAGTTAAAAAGTCATTCATTGTGTGTTTATTCCAACAATGTACCATTACCGGTTTAGTACAATATGACACGACCAGGCTGTATTGCAGCATCGCTCAATTATTACATTTTTTGTTTGATCACGCTGCCCTATATTTATTTATTGGCCAAATCAGAACTGTAATATCACATCCTTTTTTTGTGGCTGAGTTCAGGACAGTTTTCAGTAGTTGCAGTAGTTCTATCAATGGGTGACATTTGACATTGAACAAGTATAAATACAGCTTGAAAATCAGGATATCCTGGACTATGCTGCTTAAATTTTGACCATTCTTTTATAAAATGTCTCTTGTGAGAACTGCAGTCTTTTAGAGGTGCAATACTAAATCGCTGAAGTATCCCTTACAAGTTGAACATATACAATGCATCAAGATTACTGCTGGAGTTGTTTTTTTACAGCATAAGAGAGCATCATCTGTTTTCTAACTCCCTGTCATTTACGTGACACTCTTAAGGTAAAATATCAGTTTTCTCCAGAGGTAAAAACTGTGCTGCTATTCTAAGGTGAGGAATCCCATTATTTATGCTTGACTGGTTTCATCTGCTGGTGACTAATTTCACCATAATCATCAGTAGTAAACAGGAGATGGGTTGCTAGATTGAGACATTAGGTTCTGTGTTGATAATAAGAGCATTGAAGGAGGAGAAGGAGGGGAAATAATTCTCCTCCACATTCATCGTAGGTTTAATTTGGTGGTGTGGTGGTACAACTGTAGGGTGCAAGTGTCTACATAAACCTGTTATTCAGTTACTCAACTGAATCTACAGTGGCCGACTTGTTCATTTCAGCCACACTAAGCATATGTCTCAAATCCATCCACAGTGGGAATAGTTATTGGAATGTAAGATTTTTCCATCCTGTTTCTCGACCCAAAAGGAAAAGTTCCCATGCAGTTTGCAGCTAACATTGTTTGTTCTTCTACAACATCCGCTATCAGCTGCCATGAAGGGACAGTGAGTTTGTTGAGAGTTTTGGCAAAAAATAATGAAACCGTTTTCAAGTGCAAGCAGTGCTGGTCAAGGGCAAACAGTCAATAACCAGAGCCGCCCCTTTAAATGTCAGTCGTCTTGGAAACAGGTGCAGAAATGGAGCATTTCAGATGGTGGCTGAGCAACCGGGGAGCCAGCGTTTAGCAACGCGCAAGAACGGCAGCATGCCGAGCGAACGTCACCCCGTGGAGCCACGCTGCTCTACCAAAGCACTGAAAGATGCAATTCCAGCAAGGGGATGCTGCAAGACCATGAAAAACAGCAGAGACCACCTGATGTTATAATCCTCATCTTCAGTGTAATTCATGGAAAATAAGTGTGGAACTCACAAAACATGCACAAAGAAACAGCTTGAATGAATAGTTGTTCAAATGGACATTTCACACGTTTCTGTGGCGAAATATTCCTGCAGTTAATATTCATTTAGTCAAGTCAGTTTTATTTATATAGCAAATTTAAAAACAGGAGTTGACCCAAAGTGCTTTCCAGTGTCAGTAAAAGGTATATAAGATTAAAGAAATAGAAGGTGCATACAGGCAATAATACAAAATGGTATACAATAAAACAATAATAAAGAGAAGACACTGAAGGCAAGACAAACAAAATGGAAACCTAAAACAAATGACATATTAAAATCAAAGTCAAAGTAATAAAACCGGAAGTTAGGTTAACAGGTTAAAGAGCAGTAAGAGGGCATTAGAAATAAATTAAGAGGGAACTTAACAAAAGCCATTGGGCAGCCTCAGAATGAACTAAAAGCAAGTGAAAAAAGGTAGGTCTTCAAATTTGATTTAAAATTCTCAATGGTGGAGCAGGACTTAATGTGGGACAGGAGGCTGTTCCAGAGCCTGGGAGCAGCAACAGAAAAAGCTCACTCACATTTTGGTTTTGAGGCATGAGTGAGGTACTCAGAAGAGTTGTTTGAACACATAAGACTTCATATTTAAGCATTGATAAATAATGATACAAAATGAATGTCAAATTCTTTGCCTGATTGTGAAATCCTGGCACACTGACTACCACAGCCTTACATCTGTTTGTATTTTCAGAGAAAACTAGGTTATATAGTGTATAAGCCCACTCATCACACTCCAATTTCATCCCCATACAAGAGGCACAGCATTCACTGTAAGGGAAATACTGACTTATGAACTCGCCCAGAAATACTGAAAGAAAACAAGCATCTTGGTGTAGACTATCAATACTATACCATACTGTAGCAGAAACACTATTCATTACTGCCCCCTGCTGGGAGCACAAATGCTAACCTGGACCCTAATCACATGTGAACACTTTTACCAGAGGTGGATGGAGGAGCAGAATGTCCTACTAATGTAGAAGTAATGTTACTTCACTTAAAAGTAAATGTTACTTGAAAACTATTCAGTAGATTTTTTTGCAGCTCATTTGTACACAAAACACTGTAAAAGGTTACATTTGGCATAATGACGGTCATTTTTCGTTCCATTTGAATACTCTTTGACAACCAACCTATTCAGTAATGCTTTCTCAAAGGTCGGACTTTGAGAAAGCATGCATGCAAATTTAATGTCCTCATAACCAGTTCAACAGTAGGTTACTCTATAATATTTCAATATTCAGAAATAGTTTAGCAAAATAGTTTGGCAAAAAACATAAAAAATCAATGCATGTAAAAGTAGAAATCGCTCAAAAATAGTTCAAGAAAAAGATATTCAGTGTGATCGTGTGTTGATTTTTTAGAATAAGGTGTCGGAGGGGGAAGGCCAGTGCGCTTGCAGAGCTCTGCGAGCTCACGATCTCTACCTACAGTTTCAGCGTCCTGTCTGAACCTGGTGTCAGTCAGACTGATCAGGGTCTGTTGTGCATTAAAATCGCCGACTAGCAGACGTATCAGAATGGTAAGTGTAGTTAGCATCTTTAATTTGTTTATATTGTTTGTTTGCTTGCTAGATTCTGAACTGGCAGTGGCTGACAGCTATGACGGTGTATTTTCCTTCTCTGTACTGACAGTCAGCTCTGCGCTGGAGGTTTCAGGTTTCTTTGCCGGTGTTATGTCGAAATCGTTGCCCCGTCAAATAGTGTTTCCCATATTAGACAGCGATTAGTTCACGCAATAGTGACGTACCTAATCAAGCTTGAATCTCAAATTTCAGGGAAGCACAGAGATCTCCGCCTTCAGTAGAGGAATGTGACATAAACATAAGAAAAACATTTTTTTTTAATGGATGGGGACTTTAAATGTTCATGTGTTAGCTGGATGCACCCCAGTTTTTATGCTATGTTATCACTTGATGATGATTTGCAATGTTGATTAAACCGTTAGTAGCCTACTTACTTTACCTATTACTGTTGTTACTATCTACATGCCAGAGAACATAAAGATGGAGTTAAAGCGTAACTCTCACCAAAATGCAACCTAGGGTCTTTTTGCAAATGTACCCGTGTCAAACTTTCGTTTAAAAGCATATTTAGGACGGAAGCGCCACTTTTAAGATGTACCGTATTTTTGTTTTTCGGTCAAATGGCCTTTTGAATTGGAGTGCTAGGGGCACTTTTATGCTAGCCTCAAAATAGCTATTTTTAAAACACTAACAAGGTTCGACACAACATGAAACTTTGCTCGAAGTATCACCAGGGGCTGTACACCTTAACGAAAGTATTGAGAACATTGTTTGTGTACCCAGAGTTTACTAAAAAGAAAGGTTTTGAACAACTCACCGTAGCTCTTGTTGTTTCCGGCCGCTACTACCTCGGCAGTCAAAACGAGTCGATATCAAAACAAGTAGCCACAGATTTAGTATATCCCTCGGATTGATACTTGGAGCAAAGTTTCATGTTGTGTCGAGCCTTCTTAGTGTTTTAAAAATAGCTATTTTGAGGCTAGCATAAAAGTGGCGCTTCTGTCCTAAATATGCTTTTAAACGAAAGTTTGACTCGGGTACATTCACAAAAAGACCCTAGGTTGCATTTTGGTGAGAGTTACGCTTTAACTCCATCTTTATGTTCTCTGGCACGTAGATAGTAACAGTAATAGGTAAAGTAAGTAGGCTACTAACGGTTTAATCAACATTGCAAATCATCATCAAGTGATAACATAGCATAAAAACTGGGGTGCATCCAGCTAACACATGAACGTTTAAAGTCCCCATCCATTAAAAAAAATAGTTTTTCTTATGTTTATGCCCCCTAAAATGTCAGAACTTGACTATACTGACTTGTATCTGTGCACAGTTTTTCACTAGAGGTGTTTTCACATTCCTCTACTGAAGGCGGAGATCTCTGTCTATGCTTTTAAAGAAAGTTTGACTCGGGTACATTCACAAAAAGGTGCATTTTGGCGAGAGTTGCGCTTTAAGATGGAAGAAAGCATCCATGCACCTTTTAAAAAAAACAATGCAACTTGCTTTATGTAATGCAGATCTCCATTTGTCTATCCAAGCTGACATCAAGGACATTCTGATCTGTGTGGTTTAAACAAGGAGCTGGCATGGTCAGTTTAATAACTCATGACCCGTAGTGACAGATACACGTCAGCACTTCTGCAAACACATCTGCCTCTAATACCACATCTGTCTTTTCTCCCCCCAGTCTCTCTCATATCCTACTCTCCTACCATTTCTGCTCAAATTAAATAAAAGAGCAGCTGGGACATGTCAAATTGATTTTTGAATTACAATCCCATTTGGTGTCATGTTTCTGCACATCCTACATCCTTTCCTCTCCCAACGCAGAGTGAGCCAGCTCTTATTCTCCAGCCACAGCTGATTAATTGAGGGCAGGGAGATGCAGATACAGCTAGACAGATCAGATCCTTGAAACTTTGCGACGTGCCGTACAGTGCTGGTGTTGCTGAACTGTGGAGGCAAGATAGCCGGTGGGCATGACTTGGATGGGGACCTTTCAAATCCAATCGCATCGCGTTTGGGCCCCCATCCTGGCCCCGCTATATCAGAGCAGATAACGTGCTCCAGTAAAGGTTACGACTCAGGATGACATTTGTGTTAAGACCCAGCAATCCTTGAATCCTGTGGACTAATCTTGAATTCATATAAGTTCGTGCTTTTGTGTGTGTGTGTGTGTGTTTCTGTATGATTGTGTTTATAATAAAAAGTTGGTAAATCAAAATACTAGGAACAGTCGATTAAGATAGTGAAATGGGAGTCATGAATCCTATTAAATCCCATTCTGCCTTTATGTATTTTAGTATCAGACTCCAGAGCACTTTCCAGAGGCAGGAAATGACTGTTGCACAGCTTTATTGACCTTATTTATACATATAATAATAGAGAGACGTGAAATCGTCAATGAAAAAAAGATCTTTTTCGTTGCAGAAACAATTTTATTTCTTGCTTTCCCTTTTTACCTAAAAATGTAAGAACTGAGCATTAATAAAAACTATGCGGGGAAGACAATCACTTCAATGCATTAGAAATCTGAAAAAAAGGGAGATTACGGTTTCTAGAAAGGTAAGTTTGTTCTTTTTTTCCACTCACACAGAAATACTATTTTAAAGAAAGTCAGTTTTCTCAGTGTCTATGACTTTTTGGTGCATGTGTGTGTTAGTGTGCCTGTACAGTCCTTGCATGCATGCTAAATCATGATTCTGGAAATATTAGTCAGAATTTACAATAGTTTTATCTGTAGGCCAAAATTTTGCTGACAAATGACAAATCTGTTTACTTAATATTACTTTTGAGGGCCTGTTCAACAAGAAAGTACTGCTACACACTATATGGCCAAGAGTAATGTGGACACCTTAACTACAAAATATCTCAGGAGGCAAATTTTTTTACTTTCTACTCCACTACATTTGTCAGCTTTCATTACTTTTCAGATTACAATTTTGTATACTCTTCCTGTCCAGTGAAAACCAGGTATGTCCAAATTTGGTGATTTTGAATGTTTGTGATAAACTAAAGGACAAAGTTTTATGTGTTGAGCTTAAGCTAAAAAAAACTAAAAAGCATCTTGGATCAGCTGGAAACTGCATAAAGCTGAAAACAAGGCTGTTTTTCTGACACCATGAAAAGTTGAAATTTTAGAAATACATAGCAGCAGTAAAAATAATAATAATCCAAAAACATATATATACCACTGACAGGGAACATTTTTCCTTTTTCTTTTATTTTAATACTTTAAGTACAATTTGCTGATAATACTTCCACAATTGGTTATAAAAAAATGTATTAAATGTTGACGTATATACTCTGCCTATAAATAAATACAAATAGGGGGGATTAAATTAAAGTGTTACTAAGCTTAACAACAAGACAAACACTAAGATTGTTTACGGTGACAAGACTTCTGCTCTACAATCCAACATAGAGACTGGGATCTATGGTGCTTTATATAAAACCCCACTTTCCCATTGCCAAAACACACAACATGGCTCATCACTTTTGACATTCAAACTTCACAAAATCACAAATCATTATTAGTATTCTGCATTAGACTGAATTCTGGTATCCAATCAGCAATTTCCTCGCTGAGGTGACCAGTGTGACAATCCTTAGTGCCACAGCAGTCTCCACTTTAGTAACAAAAGCATTTTTCTTCTGAGATCCACTTCATTACCCAGACTAATATGAAGCAAAATGTTTATTCAAATGAGCCAAGATCAAATCCTTTAAAATGAATGAGGAAAATGCTAAAATGGATTATATGCTTTCAGAAAAAACTCATATTTGAATTAATTACAAACTGAAAGGGCGTCTGGGTTGAAAAAATGCTGATTCTCTTTCCATTTCATTAGTTATTTTCTTATTAGCTTGCATTTATTTATTCTCACCATCCGTCAACGCCCAATGCCATCAATATGTGTTCATGAAACAGGAGAATAATTACATTTTATCAGGATCAACATGACGACAAGCATTGTGAACAACTGATTGGCCGTTGTTTCAAGGAGAAGGCACATTGTGAGCATTTGATTGGCCTCTACCAGAGGAAAGACTTTATATTAACGATTGATTGGGCAGTGTAATTTTCCACCTGGATGGCTGCCAGGGGGTACACAATTGTGCGACTTTGGCAGGAGACACCTTTGTATTGCAAGTGTGTGCATGTGAGTTTCCTTTCGCTCAAAAATGGTATTCTTCGAGCTCAGATGGGGTCTTGGGGGAGGTAAACACAGTGCAGCCTATCTCAGGATAAGTCAGATGGGACAGTCTGTCAGGTCACCTCTCATCAGGAGGCATACAGCAGAGAAAGCAAATCCTCAACACACACACACACACACACACACACACACACACACACACACAGTCAGTTTGTCTCCATCCAGCCATAGTCCTGCAGGATGTGTTCGGACTGCCGCTGGTAGTGATCCTGCCAGTCAACAAACTACAGCCTCTAAGTGTAGAGATATCAGACCTCCATCTCTTAAGAAATAGGACACCGTGACCTCTATCACACTCCGCCTTTTCAATTCACGTCTCTGATTCCCTGCTCTGATTTCATTTACGTACATGGAGATGCGATAAAAAGTGATTGAAGGACCCCTCTCCATTGGTTTTTACAGCATACTCACTCACAATCAGTTGCTTTAAGTGTGAAATGGTGGCATGTAATTCCAGCTCATACAAAAGGGTTTACCATATGCCAAATGCATATAAATGATCATGTGCAGCTGTTTTATTACAGGAATGGTTCAACATTTTGGGACAAAGACTGGAAATAGCTAACCCTACTTTGTCCAAAGGTTAACAAAGAAACTGCATACCAGCCCCTCTAAAGCTCTCAAATTAACACGTTACATGGTGTTTGTTAAAAGTGTATCAAAAACCAGTGGAGACTCCAAGAAGTCACTGCTTCCGACCAAGAAATAGCACATATCCGGCACAACCACTTTGTTTCCAGTAAGGAACGACCACGGTCATAGTTAAAAACCAATGTTGACTGATAGGAAACGAACAGCAATCTGGACTTTGTGGCTCAATAACAATATCACACCACTATTTTTTTTTTTAGACTGCCTTTGGACACAGCCAAGGGTTTCCTCTTGTTTCCAGTCTTTGTTCTAAGCTAAGCTAGCCGCCTGCTCGTGGTAGCCACTTATTTAGCACACAGATATGAGAGTGGTATACATCTTAATATCCGACTCTCAGCAAGAAAGCAAATAAGTGTATGTACACATTTAATAGCCTGATCAATGTACACCACCATGGCCTTGGTGACATGTACGCACATAAATCATGTAAACAAGTGCGCATCAGATCTTTAAGAAAACCTGATCAGAGAGTCGACTCCTCTGAAGGACAAAGACACAGAGCGTGACAAAACAGTTATTAAACCAAGAGCAAGCGAGACGATCTCTAGACCGAGCAGCAGGGAAAGGGGAGACGTGACCATGGAGAGGTGACAGAGCGAGACGCCAAAATGAAGAAATGCAGAGATGAGAGGATAGAGAAATAGAGGGCCTGCCAGACCTGACAGAGGATGGAGGGGGAAAAAAGAAGACCACTCAAACCAGATAAACAGATCAGACTATTCACCTCACTAGTCACCTAAGGTCATTTAAAGTTCTTGATATCATTTTTAAAAAAGGCTGCTTATAATGTGTAAATTTCACCGTGTTATATTAAATACAGTTAGTCGGCAGTTGAGGTTTCAACCTGTTGTAAAATGTCAAGTACAAGCTTTTGTTTTGAATGTTCATGGTCTAAATGTGCAAACACAGTTGGAGAAGTTCAACTATTACATTGCACTTTGAATATTTTGTAAACAAAACTAAAACTTGAATAAACCCAAGCCAATTAAAAACAAAATCATTACTATAACTCCTTTGTATTCGGACAGAGGGAGCTGGATTTTAGGCTGCCAAAGTGAAGAAAGCAATAACCAACAGACGGACCAGCAGCATTGAATGCCAATCAGCATGAGCGCCTCGTTGTTGTTTTTCCTGCCATTATCAAGTAACTACAGGTAGCCTAAATATAGTGTTTTAGCATGGACATCAAATTGGGTCCTCTGCCTTTGAACGCCAATTGTTTGTCTGGTTTAAGAAACAATCAACTCCAAAGACCAAAATTACATTTAAGAGGCACACCGGCTGTGGATATCTCTCCACAGCTTTCAAAAAGACATCTATCTCCCCATCATTTCCTCACAATCCAGCCTGTGATGATAAAGCCGGAAGTAGGAAACAGCGGGGCCTTGGGAGTCTCTGTTCTTCCAGCCTGCTGATCCTCGGGGGACAGAGGAGGGAAATTACTATCAACGACACCAGTTTGGAGCAGCGGTGGCTATCAGATAAGACAACATTTTACACGGCACTCGTATATCAATCAAGGTCACCTGGTGCTCTCTTTGCTTCTGTGTTATGGTTGAATTCATCATGAACACTTCAGCGGCTGCAGAGTTGGGGTATAAAGTTATCAGAATCTGTCGTACTGAGTGAAATTAGTTTTTTCCTCTACAGTGATTTCACTCTTCTTGTGATTACCAACAGCCAAAGCTCTGACCTTGATGTCTTTCTTCTAGTTATCTGTCCCACAGCACCACCTGCTGGTCATAAACCTTCACACATATTTTAAATGAAAGCCACAGCATGTAAATGATAGGCAAGTGGTATTTTACTAAGCTAACAAAAGTCCCAACATAATGTTATTGCAATTAACATTAAAGATCCCCTCCAGACAGTAGTGGAAGAAGTATTCAGATCCGTTACTTTAGTAAAAGTAGCAATAAAAATACTCCTAATACTAAACTGTTACAAGTACCCTGCAATCAGAATTTGTATTTATTTTGTTTTAGTATAAAGTACAGTATTATTAGTCAAATGTACTTGAGGTATCAACATACTTCTCATTATACAGATTGGCCCTTTAATGGCCCTGAGTTTGATTCAGTATTGGATTATTATGATGTATACATTTGTAAGCTGCTTTTTAATGTATTCAGTCAACATGGAGCCACTTTTAACGAATGGATATACTACTGGGTAATTTAATATCATCATATTTTTCATATTTCATCATATGATTTGTATGAGAAAAAAACTTAACATACGTGTTTTGGTGTTGGTAGGAAACTGGAGAACCCGGAAGAAACCCAAGTGGTGTTCCCAACATTATCTTATTACAATTAACATTAAAGATTCCGTCCAGACATGTTTTAAGACAGATATGCTCTTTATAACTCTAAATTACCCTACATATGGAATTTGTGTCAATGTGATTTTTTCACAAAACAGTCCAATTGACTTAAAAAAATCTTAAAATGACATCTACTCCTCCAGTGAAAATAATTCAGAATCTATGAATATGCAAATATTATTAATTTGAAAAGATTCACTGCGGGCCACAAGATTACTACTACTTCACTTTCACAGTCCATTCTCAGTGTTTGTGTACTGGAGGTTTCAAGTTTCCACATCACACTTGTGTTAAATGTCCCAAAACCCTGCTTGTATGTTTACAAGTGTTAAACTCAACAAACTTCTCTTAAAAGTGTCAAACTCTGCACATACATCATTCTGCACTGTGAAGCTGAAACATCCAAGTGAAGTAACAATAAGCACAACATATTTTTAAGTGGAAGGTGTATGAGAACGAGAATGTATTTTCATTAGACAGTCTGAGGCGGATTTCTAGAACTCTAATAGTAAAAAGATTTTACACGTTATGTTATTAAACACCACATTTATCATTTTTTAAAACACATCACTGGAATGTAAAAATTGGTCTGCTTACATTGGTAAATGGGGATTTATTTTACATTATCTGCCATATATATATATATATATATATATATAAAAAAGGAAATATAAAAAGGTAATAATAAACTTACAGGAGACAACAAACTCATGCCTCTGGGCCAAACTAGGCCTGGTCTACCTCTGGAGTGGTTCATTTTTACACTTTTTACAGACTTTACTGCTATTTATTAGACAAATACTGTGAATGGATTACCTCGCTCAAGAAAAGTCTTTTATCCCTGAATCGGTTTGGAGCAGCTCTCACCGCCCCACCCTGGGTAACACCTGCACTGAAACTTAGACTTAATGAACATCGCCTCGTGTGTTTTCATCTGTCCTAAAACTCTGTAGTTCTGCCCTCCCTCTGGTTTCTTCTCAGACAACACCTTCCACACGGCAGGGTCCAGGTGGAGGTAGGCCCTTGAGTTCGGGTTCCTCCTCTGGCATCTTCCCTGAGAGGAACACATTGTCTGGCTGCAAAGAGTGGCCGCCGCCGTTACGTTCACCAGGTAAGGACCCAGAGTCTTGTCAATGTAGGATTTTATAGCATTACAAGTCGCCTAACAGAAGGAGAGAAACAAGACTCACTAATAAGGCATTTACACAACTTTTCACCTCTGTCTTAATGACAAAAAGTCAAAATTTAAACACATAGATGATGCCAGCAATGTTATTCCACTTCTGAAAAGGGCTGAATATAAGCCAATACTGCAAAAAAGACTAATTTCCCAGCAGGTGAGATATGTGACTTAACATAGCATGTTTTGGGGAATTATTTACCCTTTAAAAAAAAAAAAAGGAAGAAACTACATATTTGATGAAAGAGAATAATGCCAGACGTTCTGTTAAAAGAACATTTTCTAAAAAATAAACTAAAGAACATGTCGCACAGCTCTTCTCCAGTACACCAAGTTTTATGTTTATGTTGTGTTTTTTGGCTATCTTGGTATCTTAGGGTGTTTCCTGCTTCCTTAGTTATCGGTCATGTGGCTTATAAATCACCATAGACACTAAGTAAACAAAACATCACCATCATCTTTTCAGAACAGCTTTTACAGAATACTCTTACATCAATAAAGAGATTTACAAGAGAAACCTACTGTGAGCATGCTTTCAGCATCAGAACCAACAAAACTGAAGATCAGATCACATTGACAGCCATCCAATCGATCATGGTAACAGGTCAGTGACTGTATACCTGAGATTTGGAGAAGGCATGGTCGCCCCAAAGCACCACCCCTGCAGATCCTAAAGCAGCACTCTCTCCGATGGTGTAGACCAGGTGCTCCTGCAGAAGGAGAAAACAAGATATTAAGCAGAACATCCAGACCAAATCATGACAATCCTAAAAAGGTACATGGAGTTAAAACATCAGCCACTTGCCTGAGAGAGGAAATCTAATGTGTACGTGTAGACGATGCGAGCGTATGGGAACACGGGTGGCGTTGATGGAATCAGCCAAGCTCCTGCTCTCATGGCCTCCAGGATGCGGTGGTGGGTGTAGAGGAGCACTTCTCTGCTGAGGTCTCGCAGCTCCAGGCTGAGGTAGATGTCAGGATAAAGAGCGGAGGAGACGTTCCACAACCACAACAGCTTGTCGTTCCTCTTCAGCTCTACAGGTGGACACTCCCCTGTGTAGTTTGTGCTTTTTTCGCTGTAGTAGTTGTAGCAGTTAGGAAAACCATAATAACCCCACAGCCCATTTGGTCTCTCCTGCTGCCCCAGCTTCAGTGTTTCCTCCATGAACTTCCTCCCAGCTTCCTCAAACTCCACACGTGCCGCAGCATCTACCTGTGCAGGGCTCCAGTCTGGATGCCTGGACCTCACTAGTGCTCTTGACCCCACCCAGTATACATGCTTACTGTCCCAGTTTCTCTCCCATACAGGTCTCCAGCTCTCCCAGTCCACCACAGCCAGGCCCTGAAAATCCCTGTCAGGGATCCAGGTGTGGATGTCTTCAGAGGCCACTCTGAGGTGTTCATCAAGACTGGCGTTCTGCGGCACCCCGCCATTGATAGCCTCTGCTTGGCTGGTGTAACTGGGATACAGACCGAGCTTTTCAGAGTAAAAGATGGTTATGTTTTCACCCATAAAGGTTTGATTCTGGTTCTGGACGATGCTGAACGTGCCCAAGTCGAGATCCACGCCATATTGAGAGAGACAGCTGGCAGTAGGGGCGTTCCACACTGTAAGGAAAGGCACCTGGGAAAAAGATGATGTTGCAAACTGCAGCCCTGAAACGAGGCTGATCAGATTTAAGAAAAGCAGCACGTCATGATGAAAGGAACTCATCCCTGCAAAGAAGTAAAGAACAGCACTGCTCATATCACTGCTCATATTACTCAACTGTGTTGTGAAATATTGACAGGATATTGCGATTTTTTTTATTTTCAAAGAAACATTTTTAAAAGTTGTGAGACAACTGGAGTCTGAAAGATGAAAAAAGAATTTCAGAATTTGTATAAGGCACCACGAATTTCAGCTTTTGACCAAACATGACCATGTTCTTTTCTTTGTCTAAAAATCCTGCATGATTTCCCAGATAACCGCAAATGTTGTTGTGGTGTAGCTATGGAACTAAAGTCAAAGACTATAATTTTAAGTAGTGTGACAACATGACAATCAGTAACTTACCTATTTAATTTAACAACGGGATAAGGACTTTGTGGTCTGGACGTGCTAGAACAAGCAACGGGCAGTCTCATGATCTGAATGACACATGCATGAAAAAGGGGAAGGAACAAAAGCAGAAGTGCGTTCTGGAATCTCTAATAACCAATCAGAAGTGTGCAAAGGTTTTCTAACAACCAATCAGTGTGCACAGAATCTCTTACAGCCAATCATAAGAGACATGCCGATCATTAAAGTCACAGGCAAGTTCAAACATCAACCATTCATTCTGTCTGTCCTGAACAGTTTTCAGTTTGTCTAAAAAAAATAAAAATAAAAAGTAACTATAATTACGTATACAAAACTATAAAAAAGAAACATACTGACTTTTTCCAGATACTTGACTTGGAAAAGCAATATAGTTCTACTCTAAATGGCTGTCAAGCAAGTTATAATGAACTCTTCTCCCTGCAAATTTAATTGTATGCCTCACTCAACTCTTAAAAGTAGTAAAAATAGCTCTTGGCTTAACGGCACCCTACAATTACATGGGGAGGGGGTATAAGGCTGCAGCCTGCAAAATGAGTCCCTCCCTAAGGACAAGCTGGCTTTGCCTCCCCTTAGTGGCCAATGATGACATGTTTTTTCCCCGGGAAGGTTCTTGACTTGTATTGACTGCAAACAGCATTACATACCTCTATTATCTGAAAAACAAATTTAAAGTTTACTCCCCTCTCTTGATTGTATTCTGTAAATCTTAGAATAAATTACACAAGGACCTTAACAAAGACGTTTATTTACTTAGACAAAAGTCAAATTTAAGAAAAGAGCATAAAGTAAGTGTAAGTGAAATTGTAAAAACAATTTGAATTTTTTTTGAAAAAACTTGCTTTTTACATTGTTTGTGCTTTTGATGTAAAATAGCTGCTGAAATACAGAAAATACTTTTAAGAAAAACTAGTAGTCATGTTTTGGACACAAAATCAAATGTATAAAAACACCTAAAAATACATTCAAATAAATAGTAAAACTGTAATCGCTTCCATAAAAAACATCAGATGTCAGAGAGGTCATGTTGAGAAAAGATCAGGCACTTCAAATATGTTGTGCTATTAACAGATTTAAGTGCATCACTTCCACTTTCTCACTACTGACGCACATCAACTCGTCATCACATTTCTCCCCAAAACGTCCTCTCTATGAGAAACATGGAATTTGACACCTTGTGAAACAGTAACCGAGAGGAAACTGAGAGCAAAATGTAAATAAGGTCATTTCCAGCGAGCCCTCCATTGTTTAGAAAAAGATTAAAAGTTCTAAACAAATATAACTTTGCAATTTCCACAGTGTTTCTTATACAATTTCAATTGATGTCATCCATATTTTACAGCAATTAAAACAAAAAAAAGACTTAAATTAATTAAGATTACTTTAAATTCCCACCTTGCCATCTCATATGCTCCAGTATTTAGACATATAAAATGCAGCCTTTAGTATTTATGGTGTATCAACAGAGGAGCAGAGAGGTAACCAGTAAGATCACACATTGCAGTGCTGACGCCATGATTTGAGATGCCGTCCCTCTTTGGTGTAGAGGGTCTTTCTGATCACAGTCCACTCCCTGATAGCCGCTGTAGCACTGGCACTGAAACTCGGTGCGAAAACTGGTCTCCTCTTCTTCGCCAAGCTCACCGACGACTGTTGGCCTGCCGTTTTGTGTGCTGATAGTGTGGTAGAGGGGGTTTAGATGCAAGTAAACATTGCTGTCTGAATTTTTGCGCAGACAGCGTCCGTGAGAACCACACAAGGTCTGGCTACATAGCTCTGCTGCCATGGAGACGTTGATGAGGTATTGACTTAGCGGACCCCGTATATACACGTCCAGGTCGGAACAGCTGTTCTGGGGAGGAAAAAGAATGAAAAAGGTCAGGGTTTTGACTTTTAAAGTACTTTAATAGCTTTCTGTGTATCATTGAGTGGTGAAAGAAGTCAAGTCCAAGTTGAGTCATCATTTCCTGAGTCGAGTCACCAGTTCAGAGAATAGCAACGCGAGTCGGACTCGAGTCAGAGTCCAGGACTCGAGTACTCCATCACTGCTTAAGGCAATCAAGTTTTCTTTTTGTGAGCTACACAATCGATTCTTGCTGTATGAAATAATGTCTATATGCAGTATATATATATATATATATATATATATATATATATATATATATATATATATATATATATATATATATATATATATATATATATATACACACATACATACATATATATACACACACACTATATGTTATCCCTTAAACATGGAAAATGTCTATATTATCACAGATGAAAGAATAATAAAGAATTAACAGATGTGATATTATATAAGTGTGCGGCCATTTACTTTGGGATCATTTTTACATTATAGTCCTGCTATATAAAGACGTGACTGAAAAAACCCACTTCCAGTAAATATCCTCGGTGTATCTGAAAACGTCCATATGACCAAGCCACTAACTTTGAACTGGAGCCCTGAGGAGCCCATTTGATAATTGTTAGTTATCAAATGACAGCACGTCTTACTCCACAGCACTGTGGAGATAGGTCTGGCAATGCGAGACTATTGCACACGTGACTGACAAAAGTTACCAGATGATAATGTTATGGTCAAATTTGAAAGAAAGTGTCTGAGTGATTAATGTGTTTGTTTCATAATTAGTATATGGATGCTTACTTTGCTGCTTGCATAAGCTACATCTCCCCACATGATTATTCCAGCTGCTCCCAAAGCCACGCTCTCCCCAATGGTGGAGACGAGGTCAGTCTGTAAAAGACGATACAGCATTTTAAACCCCAAACACATTTAGCCTATTACATTTCTAAGACTACAAGCCAAGCACAGGAAAAATACACTGTTCATAGTATTACTATAACAGGGTCAAAATGTTAGTGGGGCATAAGCTACTGTATGTGAAGTGCAGCACCATCTCTTATCTGTTCATTCTCCCATAAGGAAACCGTCTATGGGGTGTTAGCGAGATTTTCAACTTGACCAACACCCATCCGGCCCACTCCACATAAATGAAAGGTATTGGGGTGTCTGTCAGCTACCAGAACAGGAAAGGACTGTGGCTGCTGATAAGGTAAAGCAGAGTTATAGCTACATGCAGCATGCACTGATCAGAGAGAGAGAGAGACAAAGAGAGAAAGAGAGAGAGAGAGAGAGAGAGAGAGAGCTGAATGTTGCGGAGAGTTAATGTTCGAACAAAAAAGTCCATATCCTCTGCTTTCTAAATGTGTATTATCATACATGACCAACACCACACAGCAACACAGTAGTCATTTTAAACTTCACCAGAATGGTAAAGAAAAAAATGTTTCAGGAAACCAAATTCAGGACCAGCAGTTTGTCTTAAGTTAGGGCATCACCTCTGTCAGCTGTTCCAGGGAGTTGGTGTAAGTGGGCCGGGTGTACACAAAGACAGGACGTGCCAACCCATCGCCTGTTGATGCCAAACGCATCCCCTCCTTCACTCGGTTCCGGACAAACTGGCGTCCAGAGTCTGAGGAACGCAGCACAGGGGCCATGTAGATAGAGGGGAAGAGGGCCGTGCTCTCAGTCCACAACCATTTCAGCTGCTCGTTGCGGGCCACCTCCACATCAGGACAGCGGCCTGTGTAGTTCTCCAGAGTGCGCCTGTAGTCGTGATTGTAGCAGTCGGGGAACAGGTAGAAACCCCACAGCTGGTTTGGCCTCAGGTTCTTGGCGAGCCTCAACGTCTCCAGCATGAATTTCTTGGCAGACATCTCAAACTCCTGCTGGGCCACTTTTCCCACCTGCTCCGGAGGCCATGTCGGGTTCTTCTGACGCACCAACTCACGAGAATGTCTGCGGTAAACATCTTTGGTTTCCCAGTTACGTATCCAGAGTGGGCGCCACTCCTCCCAGTCAATAACTGCCAGACCCTTGGCCCCTGGTTCCCGGATGTACTTCTGCACTCCCTCCGTCATCTTTTCCAGGTGCTGCGTGACACTGGCCACCTGCGGCAGCCCCCCGTTCACCGCTGTTTCATCTGGCTTAAAGGAGGGGTACAGGCCCAAGCGTTCTTTATAGAAGATGGTGAGGTTCTGCCTAAAGAAGCCCTCATTGGGTGAGGCTACGATTTGGAAAAGGTCCAGCTGAAAGCGAATACCATGCCGTGGGGCACAGTCCTCAGTCGGGGCATTCCAAGCAAGGAGCAAAGGCTTTTGGGAATACAGTGGCCATCTCGTGGGTTTCAGTCCCAAAGCACAGATGCAGTCCCAAAGCAGTACAATCAGCAGCAGTACTTTCCAGTCAGGCAAAGACCAGCACAACATGTCTTCAGATGTGAATTGACAGATAGGACTGTCGCTCTCTGCTCTAAAAAGTCACAGAGGAGATTGAAATTTAGTTTTTTGTATACTTTTTAAATATGTGGAAATCCCTAGTACATTCCTTCATTAAGTTAGCAATTAGAGCCCAGTACAATTGTTTCAGAGATAATCAATGCTACATTCAGAAACTAATAGGTCACGTAGATAAATAACAACAACTTCTAGTTGTTTTTTGTCTTTATTTATTTAAAAGCATCATAAGGGTTAGGGCGCCTAAGACTTTCTGCAATGTCTTCTAATGTGAACTGAACATAGACAGCATATTAAAGAAACAGAAAGTCACCGTCAACCACAACCATTCCAATGATGGAAGAAGTATTCAGATCCTTTACTTAAGTAAAAGTACTAGGCTAATACCACACTGTGAAAATACTCTGTTACAAGTAAAAGTCCTGCATTGAAAATGTTACTTAAGTAAAAGTAGGCTATCATCAGGAAAATGTAGTAAAAGTATTAAAAATGCACTGAAGACAGAAAAATCCTCGTATTTTAAAAACTAGAAACGATCAAAACAGTTCTGTCAATCAACTTAGTGTTTAATCGGCTAATAATTTCAGCTTTAGGCTACTTGTAGACCTATATTGTTAGGTAGTTAATTTATGATAAAACATCATATTTTATAAACTAGGCTACATGTGTTTTGTGTGTAACTAAAGCTGTCATGTTAATGTAGTAGAGTAAAAAGTAGCTTACAATATTTCTCTCTAAATGTAGTAGGCTAGAGTATAAGTAGAAAGAAGCATGAAAAGATAGACTCAGGTACAAGTACCTCAAATTTGTAGCTACTTAAGTACAGTACTTGAGTAAATGTACTTGATTACATTCCATCACTGTACAATCCATGGTAGGAATTGAAATTTGGTTTCTTTTCTAATAACTTGTACAAATCCCAGTGTATTAGTCCATAGATATAATCAGTAATGCTTTTAAATCCATTGCCTAAAAATACAGTGACGTTTGCATAATCAATGCTACAAACACAGCCTACACAAAATAATAATAAAAACCACAAATCTAGCTCTAGTCTTTATTTAAAACAAGGATCTTGCGACGGCATGTGCCGATTGCTTATACTCTCCCAACCCTCTCTGTTATAGTTAACATAAACTGGCTTCAATTAAATTACAGTTGTGGTTTTTTTTTTTGTTTTTTTTTGCAATGCATTACTTCAAGTCAACAGCAAAGTTAACCGCAGCTGGACGAACTCACCTTCACTGGCAAACTGAGCAAGCATTCCCAAAAAACGGAAGCCGCGTTTTTTGTGTTGCCTCAAAAGAAATCGGAAAAATTCTAAATTAACATTGCTTTTGAGTAACGGGGTGAATTTACAACGGCATGCGTAGCTGGTAAGTATCTTATAACTTCCGCTGTCGGCCGGTAAAGTAAAGTGAAGAGAAGTGAAATGAAGTGAAGTTGCCCCCTGCGATGTTGTCAGTAGCAACTCTCCTGCTCCGACAGCCAAATCATTTTCAGGATGTTCCATTCATGTCGGGTAAAAGGGGTGGGAATGGCTTAACAAAAACCGGATATCGTA
Source organism: Sander lucioperca (assembly GCF_008315115.2). Taxonomy (NCBI): domain Eukaryota; kingdom Metazoa; phylum Chordata; class Actinopteri; order Perciformes; family Percidae; genus Sander; species Sander lucioperca. The sequence goes on from NC_050178.1 coordinate 5,706,286, forward strand.
ATAACTCCGTCACTGTGTCTAATGTGTTACAGCGACGTGTTGCTTCAACTCAAATCTAAACACAACCTTAGGTATTTGAGTGAACCTACGCCTTGATTTAATTTTGATTTTTTTATTTTCCCGCTACAGCGCTAAATGAATCAGTCCAAGAAGTTTGCCACCACCGCCGTGAAACAGATACACTGTAACGAGCAATGTCAAGACAGAAGGTCACAGCGGGCGAGGATGCCACATCCCTAAAAATAAGATCATGCCCACAAATGACCACTGTGTTCCCGTGACCTTTCAGCTACATTACAATCAGATATAGCGTATGAATAATCTGGCATTTAGAAATTATGTAAAAACTTTATTCTAGAAAATAGAAATGTAAAAATATATGTATTTTGGTCCTTTAAAACACTTGAAAACTTGCTTTAATCCATCCACTTCAAACCAGTAAGAAGAGCTTTCATTATGAAAGAACCAATATTTTTCTAACTTTTGCAGCGTATGTTCACGTAGTATCCCATTGCTTATAATAAGAAGATGATTACAAATGTGTTTTAAGCCATTTGAACCTGGTCCTAAAACTCCTGATGCACAATTCAATGACAGTGTTTAGTTTAAGGGATCAGAAGCAGGACAAGTTCATTTACTCAATTTTGTGAGGCTTTTACTTCACTCTTCCTTTATTTAATAGCTGTATTCACTGTGATTTACTTTTTGTCCATTTTGCAAGGAAAACATAAAGCTCGTAAATTATGATGCAGTGTTATAATGTATGAAATTGTTGCAGTAGACTAGCACCACCCGGGCTGGAGGAGGTATTCCGATCTCTTAAGGAATACCACACAAATACTCCATCACAAGTATAAGTTGTGCATTAAATATTTTACTCAAGTAAAGGTACAGAAGTATCAAAAGTAAAAGTAAGCTTAGTCATTATGCAGGAGAACCTATTAAACAGTGTTTAAATGTTCTAGCTGGGCAAGGTAAATTATAATATAATATCATAAAATATATAAAATAAACTACTTTTTTATACTGTTGGGTTATTATAACAATGTATCATATTTCATGAGCTGTTAATGGGCTTAATCTGGAAAATCAAAATCTGCAAATAATTATAGTTTTTAGATAAATGTAATGGAGTGGAAAGTACATGTGCCTTTGAAACATAGTAAGGCTTAAGTATAAAATAGCATAAAAGGAAGGCAAATTAGCACTTGTGTAAATGTTCTTGAACGAAGATAGTCTACAAATACTGTTTACACATATCATTAGCCTATCAGTCACTTGATGGTGTGAGATGATTCTTCATAATGATTTTTGACCATTCAAAAGTAAAATTCTAAATACATGTTGTTTTTTACTTTACATGAAGTAGCCTACTTTAACATTTTCATATTGCTACTGAGTGAAGTGATTTTACTGTAATGTTTTTTCCACTAATGCTCTGAGCACACTTTAGACAGTGGGCACAAGGCATCTGGCATGCAGATGTCACTGCTGACCGAGGCATGTGATGACAGCCACTGGCAATGGCTCAGTGAAGTAACCAAGTACCAAATACCGCCATGTTGCCAAGTACAGCAGATAGGACGGTGCAGAGCCGGGGTTAGACAAGGTATGATGGCCATGGGAGAAGAGGGTATAGGCCACGCACTGACACATAATTAACCAAATTAACCACGTTTTCATACTAAATTGGAGGAGGAAATCGACGTGGGAATAGTTGTCAAAAGCGTTTCTGTTAACGCTTTGAAGAACGGTGTTCCTCTGAAAGTTAGACTTGTTCTTTTCAGATACACACGAGCCGAAGGATCCCTGAGCACATGATTGTGGGGTGAGGTGACAGCCTGGAAGTGAGATGTTTTCCTGTGTCAGTGACTGTTCCGCTGTTTGTTTTCCGAGCTTTGCTGAATCACCTCACCATGTCATCAGTTTCTCTGTGTGTTTAAGGAAAATTTAGAGCACGAAAGGCCCATGTGAATGAAGAGGGGAGGGAAAGGAACAAAGGCATTGCTCGGTTTCCCTCTAGTCTCAGCCTGCCTTTGACCTCTGCCTCCTGAACGTTACATCAGCAGAAGTCAAGGGACCGTCAGGAAGCGAAAACAATGGCAGGGAAACTGGAAACACGCCCTGCCACCTTTACTTTGCGTCCCAAACACTTCATGCATCGCGAAACATTTGGGTAATCGTGTGAATTGGTAAACTGGAATGGAAAGATTTCATTGGAACACTTGGGTTTGCACTTAATGAAATGTTTTCTACTTCATTTGCCCTGATCCTACTGACCAAAACAAGATCTAAAACACTTCATTTGTATGTGAATAAATAAAAAATATGGCAGAAAAGTACCAAAATGTCCTATGAGGCCCTAAAATGCATACATTCCACTACTGCTGTTTGCCCCCTAAAACTACTTTCACATGGCTTTGTGGTATTAATTGGATACACAGGATGTTGCTATCAAGTTTTCTAGAGCATTATTTCTTTTCTTTTAGTCATTTTTTCAGTCACATGCACTGTGTATGATCACACTATACCTCTGTAACATAATCCAACTGTGAATTAAGATAAAACAGGCTACAGTAAGCACTTCTTTTACTTTAAACAGCTACAGTGATCCCTGAGAAAACAATATATATATTTTACTGTTTATAATTCAAAGCAAGTTTTAGTTCTTCTTCAAGGCTGCCAATAATTTATGACTATCTCGCTTAACCACAACCACATGAACAACTTATGCCTTTTATGAAACACACTGTATACATCACAGAACACATTGTATGGACCAACAGAGAGTGTCATATTCATGAAGTTCATACATTTTTATGGCTTTACTAAAAAGGGGCTCATCCATATAATACAGGCCTGACTTTTAGCAAAATATCAAAGACCAGTGGAGAGGAAACACATCAAAGTGATTGACCTCTGGCCCAAAAACACACCCAACCACATTCCACACAATTACAGACACCAGGGAACGCATGCAAAGGAAGCCCTACCCATTTATTGTGGGGATTTGTAAACTATGCACACTAAAATATGTTTACATTGCCATTAAAGTTTGATACTGTGCCAGCTGGCATCAGCAGCCTCAACTGGTCATGACTTGAGTCTTTGAGTGATCCATCAAACAACATTTAACTACATCTTCAGCCTTTTTGGAAAGTCTAAGTGCACAGGATTGTCATTAGAGGTAAGAGAGTAAACATATATGACACAAACAAACACAATCACACATGAACTAATCTAAATTAGTACAGGTATAGATTTCTGCTTCCATCTAGAGGTGACATACCTTCATGTTAAGAAGTGTAAATTAATTACATAAGTATGGAATAATAAATAGAAATCTGGTTTTAGTTGCACTCAGAAGACATACAGCTCAGCAAGGCCAACTGAAATTCAAGAAGGCAATAAGGAAACGTTAAAAATAAATTATGACCGGCGATATCAGGGTTATAAACAGCTGTCATGGAAGAATTGCTGACTACATTTTTTAAAAAGTGACCACTTGATTATATGCAATCTCAACTCGTCCATTCACTTCCAGCAAACTAAAAGTATTGCACAGAGTACACAATAAGTGTTCATTCTAAAACTGCAGTTCTTTCTGGATAGCTGGTAATTTTGGTAAATAGGTTTATTCTTGTCCATGACAACTAAGCAAACTCCCTCTGCTGAAAAATATAGTAAGAAGTGGTTGAAAGCTCTTTATTCACTTTCTAGCCAAGAATTAGAGGAAAGATCTTCTTAGTAGAGGTCCTGGGTAAGATTTGTATGCACTTCATTTAGCGGAGAATATCTCAACTGTTATAGACTAATATGACCCCATTGAACAACGTGGGATATGTGCCAAAGTCTCTACCTGGGACGAAAGTCCTGAAAATGACCACAACAGGTGACACTGTTCTCACGTTACAGGTGAATGGGACTTTTTCTTCCCTTTATAGATATCCTCATACATTTCTACCAGTTTAATCTTCATATTAAGAGAAATACTTTTTGTATTGCACTTTGTCTAAGAAATAAAATAAAATATGCAAATTAGGCAATATCTCATTAAATATGCGTACTTAAACCCTTGAAGCTACAGATTTTCTGAGGTGATCACAATGTTCACAATGACCGTGATTATAAGGTCATAGAAGAGCGTAAGTATTCTGATTTGATATAAAGAAAATGGCTAAAAAACAGTCAACCTATTACATACAACTAACAACATACAGGAATTGCCAGTTATTTATTAACCTAAACTTTAAAGGAACACGCCGACTTATTGGGACTTTGTCTTATTCACCGTAACCCCCAGAGTTAGATAAGTCCATACATACCCTTCTCATCTCTGTGCGTGTTGTAGCTCTTTCTGACGGCTCCACCGGTAGCTTAGCCTAGCACGGATCCTGAAGGTAATCGGTTCCAACTAGCCTACTGCTCCGAATAAGTGACAAAATAACACCAACATGCTCCTATTTACATGTTGTGATTTGTATAGTCACAGTGTGTACAAATAACAAGGTCACATGAGACACATCCATCTTCTAACTAATTTAATATAAACTGGGAACTATATTCTCAGAAAGGCGAAGCATTTCTACTCTACTACTTTGTGTGCCTATTATACCACATAACAGTCAATTGGAGAAATCTTGGCCTCCAAGAGCTCTGGCTCATCCGAAACTCAGGAGTGAAAAGATCAATATTACCACTTCATGTTTGCATAGCGCTGGGAGACGAGCTCACACAGTGTCTCCCAGCATGCGCTGGGTGGGTGCGATACAACCAGCAAAATATCAACCAAACTTGCAGCTCTGAACACTGTCCGCAAACCAGACAACTCTTCTCTGATTCTCAATTTCAACTGTCCACAGCTAACAGAGAGTGCAATACAAATGGCGGAAACATTCTTGGTCGTCAAATGTCTCAAACCATCAACGGACATGGTGATATTTGACGACCTGCGCACTGCTGCGTTCGATAGTAATGCCCTTAAGATGGACTTTGAGAGGACCGCTTGCACCTCAACTAATGCAAGAAAACATATACAAAGAGCCTATTATCAACAGCAGCTTTGGGTCCAAGCACCATTTACAGACGCCACCTCGATCTTAAATGCAGATGCTTATGGTCTTGTAAGAAAGGGCAGTTTATTAGTCCCTGAGATTGTAATCTCAAAACCTGAAGGTTTGCCAGATCCCTGCTCGTGTGGCAAGTGTACACACAAGAATGGGTGTCCCTGTCGGGTAGCTGGTATCCGTTGTTGCAAGTACTGCAAATGCAAGGGAGGCAATAGTTGTAAAAATCCTCACTGAATCAGCTCTCATCATCATCATCCCCATACCTGGACGCTGTTGTGAAAGTTTTACCTTGCAACACAGGGAATAAATCTGTTGTTTTGTATTTTTCACTTTAAGTTAACATTCCAATGATAGCAAGGTTGGATATAAAATGTCTGTATATTAATCAAATGCTTGTTTTCTTTCTAAAAAAAAAAAAAAAAAGTCCCTTGTTTGTATACAATTGTATTTATAATTTTTTCCATTCGATACAGCACAAAACAGTGCTACAGCACAAAACAATACCACCCCCGCCCCCCCCCCCCTTAGCCTACACTACATGGTCATTGTAAACATTGTGATCACCTCTGAAAATCTGTAGCTTCAAGAGTTTATATTTACGCACATTTAATGAGATATTGCCTAATTTGCATATTTTATTTAATTTTTAAGACAAAGTGTAATACAAAAAGTATTTCTCTTAATATGAAGATTAAACTGGTAGAAATGTATGAGAATATCTATAAAGGGGAAAAAAAGTCCCATTCACCTGTAACGTGAGAACAGTATCACCTGTTGTGGTCATTTTCAGGACTTTCGTCCCAGGTAGAGACTTTGGCACATATCCCACGTTGTTCAATGGGGTCATATTAGTCTATAACAGTTGAGATATTCTCCGCTAAATGAAGTGCATACAATTCTTACCCAGGACCTGACTATCTCATCTAGCTCTCGGCTAAAAAGCAAATAAGCTTGTTTCCCAAGATGTTGAAATATTCCTTTAAATAACATTTTCATCACTTTACATCCAAAGAAAGGCATGTATGGAAGAAGTCAAATGTTGTTGTGTGATTGGACATAACTCAATGGTAATCGGAGGACATAACCAACATAATAGGAAAAAATCTTGATTCAATTTATTCAGCTCAGTAAACCATTTATTCAAGTATTTCCAACTAATAAATCTGATATTTACAGTACATTATGTTCACTAGTGCAGGTCTGAGCTCCGGAAACTGAGACAGACTCAGACGTGACAATACAGAACATGACCATATATACAATAATTTCACAATCCTTCATTATTCTACCCTGTAACTACATCTTCAGTCCCTCTATCTCTTACACACATCCACTCAATCAAACCTAAGTACACACACGTACATATACAAAGACACATACAGTTTCACTCTACGTTTCACAGAAGGCATAAACCTTTAAAGCCTTTTCACATCAAATATGTTTTTCCCTGCAAAAAAACTCACAGAGAAATACAACTTCATTTGATGTATTCTCTACGACTGCTTACATATCAGCTGGGTAGTGGACACACAACCTGTACAAACACTACTTTTGTGAATATCAAAATACAGATTTTTGTGAACAGGGCACCCTCTGACCATAGTTGAATTCAAATGTATAACATTTTATTCAATATATCAGTTTAATGTGACAGTTTGAATTTTCCTTTTTCGCTCCAAACCACAGCTCCAGTCTTGGCTTCGGAAAAGAGTACCTGTGGCTGCACTTCACAGTAGATCAGTCCTGTGCAACTTTTCACACCTCACAGAGGACGACGGGGAAATCTACATGTATACAAGGGTGGTCAAGCTTCACAACTCCCTAAAAAAAACAAAAAAAATACATAAAAATTCAAAGTGACAAATCGATCAAAACATCATTCAACCAGATCACCATTGCCTAAATGTGGCCCTAGCTCACCTGTGGAATAAGATTTTTTTGGATCCTCTTCAACTTGGACTTTTTTCTGCCATTTTTTGTCACAACCGTCTCTTCATAGAATTCATGGGCAAGGTCACCGTCCTCGTCATAGTACAAAGAACTGCCAACACAGCAAGTAAACATCAGTCTAAAACTAGACTAAAGAGGAGATTTGCATCAGGTCAGAGTTAAGTGAATGTTATATGGTCAGTTTACCCAAATAACAACACTATCATATGTTTTTTCACTTACCCCCAGTGACATCCAGCCAAGTTTAAAGCTAGAGTGCTTTGGTTATACTCCCAAATCAGAATCAGAATCAGAAAGGGCTTTATTGCCAAGTACGTTGCACATACATACAAATGGACATGTTCACGGACAGCTGCGGACACTACAGACGCATAGAAGTTCTGATTATACTATTTTTTTTTTTAGAGTCCACTTGGAGGACGTTTTCCACACATGTGCAGTAGATCGCTACGCTGTAGTGTAGTCATGGCCGTGCAAACAAATGGTGGTGAACAAATTGGCGGTACTCGGGACGTCCACACAGAGCTTACGCGCACACCTTCTGATGACATGTATGTCACATGGACCCTAGCGGACCCTCGCAGACAATACAAGTTTGGCTTAACACATTGCACTTTTAGCTGTTATTACACACTGTAAACTTTTATACTTTTTAGTATTTAAACCATTCATTGTATTATTGTGGTTTTATGTTTTATTAAGCTGAGTGTGCACTCTGCTATCTACTCTTTAATTACCCCGCTGTGATGAATAAAGTTATTGAATTTAACTGATCTGCAGTAGTATAATCCACATATCTCACTGTGGACAATTTTAGTTTGGGGCGCCCTAGTGGCCTAGGGGTTAGGGAGCTGACCATGAATCCCAATGTCCCTGGTTTCATCCGCCCTGGGAACCTTGTTGCATGTCATTCCACATCCCCCCCCCCCCCCCCCCCCCCCATTTTGTGTCATCTCTCTACATGCAGCTATATGATAGACATGTAAAATGCCATTATTATATAGTCGTTCACCTCCATTATAATTATATATTATATATTATTATCAATATTGAAATCTCAAAACCTCATTAAAAAAATAACAATACCCCCACTAGGAATACGTAAGAAAATATGTTATTTGGCTGAACCGAACAGTTACCATTTATATATATTATTTACCTTCTCCTGGTAAAAACAAACGGTGTTGCATTTCTGGAACCTTTGAGACGGGCCACGGACTGATCGTTCCCATCACTGGCTGATTCCCCTCCAGCAGCTCCACTGCCTGAGAAAGGCCAGACACTTTTGGCTTTGGATCCACTCCCACCCATTCTCAGAGATAAGGCATAGTCTTCAGTTAAAGCTTTCAATCTGGTTGGCGGCCATACGCTCTCAATTCCTTATCAAAGCCAGGATCTGAAAAGTAAAAGTGCACAAAGAAAGAACACGTTCCCAATCAGACTTGACTTTCTCTGCCTGGTGGTGTTTAGCTAGTTGTGAGACTACAAAAAGTCAAGTTAAAGTATTTTCATTGTCCCTTACAGAGAAATTGGTAGCCAGGATTCATGCACAAAACACTAAAACACTGATATACAACAACAAGCCATATACAGAGTGGTTCAGTAGGTTATTCAGGGTCATGGTCTTAAGTGCAAGTAGAAAATGTAAGATATCTGTGCAAATGAGCAATCTGTGACATTTGAGATCTACAGACATGTCATGTCGGCAATTATGTAACTCTGCTGCCTACTGTAAAGCACCATATTTTAGTAAGTAACTGATAACTAGGCGGATCTAATACTTTGTTGATGAATGGATATAATACACTAGATTAATGCACAGTTAACTCTATTGTCAATGTGATGAATGATAAGTTTACCCTGTAAAATTAGTCAGTTTGATTCAGAGAGGCAACTGAATTAAAACATGCTGACAAAAGAACTGTTGCCAAAACATAGCTGAAAGCTTTACAAAGTATCAGCTCACTAAATCGGACAGTGTCGAGGCGGTATGATGTAACGCTAACGCGATATTGTTACCTTAGCTTTACAGGAAGCTAACACACAGGGCCATACAACCAAGTTACCGAACACTAAACACAAGCCATCGGATTCTTAACGTCAGTTACATTGCCATATTAACGTATAAACACAACCGTCATTGCATATCTAGCTAATGCACAGTATGTCTCATAAAAGCTACACCTTGATATTAGGTAAATGCGGCTAATAATAGGTAGCTAGCTAACTGTTGCTAACGATAACGTTACCTGCATATTTGGCCAGTTAGCTTTTGTCACTGACGCAGGTTAGCTAGCTACAATAGCTAAATGATAACTGGCTGGACAAGGCAGCGATAAATATCTTCTAACCGTGATTACCTCTACCCTCCACCGCCAAAAAAACGATACTTTAAACGTGCTTCTGGTGAATACCCTACCTTATCACACAGTATTAAATCGCCATGTCCTTTCATAACTTTGCCAGAGGCTACGTGAAGCTAGCGTTAGCTGTTTTGGTCCTTCAATGTGGGGGATCAGCTGATCTGACAAAGGCACCTAGCTAGATTGTTAAGGCAAAACATGTACTTACTACTAGCTACTTAACTAACCATCTCAAGGACGTTAATTTAAATAATGGTCAGATAAAAATACTTTTAACTTTAGGACTAACATTTTAACTGTTTTGAGTGTTTAAGGGACATGCTATGTTAAATAATTCACTTTGAGCACTATATGATATTTTAACATTCATGTATATCTAAAGAAATACAAAACGATTGGGAAATTTGAACTGGGAAATTCTTTACTGAACGCAGTGCACATTTGTTACGTTAGGAATAGTTGCTTCAACATGTAAATATGTGCATAGACGGACACAATGATAGTGAACTGAAAAACAGACATTTTTTTAAGGACAGAAAAAGCAAAGATATGACGAACAGCTTCCAGTGAAACACATGTATACCAATATTCATTCAAGATTCCAGTCAACCAGAGTGACACTTCTCTCTCTGACATTCATAGTTGCATACAAATGTCCATACATCAGTCAAACTCACAATTTGACAGTAAAATAAAAAAAAAAAAAGAGTTGCACCCATCAGGGGTGTCGAGAGGACATGGCAGATTGTTTAGCCTGGGTCAAATGAAAATCCAAATACCTTCAGCAACAAATGTGTATTTAACTTTCTAACAGTATAAATTAAAAATGTTAATATGGAAGTTAAGAAGTACAATATATCATCTAAACTTGGCAGTAATGTCAGGACTGGACACATTACCAATTTCATATTCTGGAAAATTATGTAATTCTAGATATGTGACTTTTAGGCTCAATTACAACACAGGGCTTGACTTCAGCACTACATCTACATTATGTAAAATCCAATTTTATTTTATACCTAATAATGCCAAAACCATCAATGACATTTAAAAAAAAAAAAAAAGTTAAAGTGACACAGCTGAGGTACACAGGATAATCAGATGCTACCCAATAGCAAAAGACATTACTGGATACGACCACTGTCTCATCTGCCAGTATTCACTTCTCTCAACTCATTCTCTCAGGCACATCAGACTCTCCAGGTGTAAGGCACTTCTCATCTCTCGCATCATTTCACACGCACATTCGCGCCAGCTCTCTCTCATTGTCTTGCGCCCTGTCTCACTCTCTCGTTCACCCAAGAGGCGTTTGAGTTGTATTATCTGGGATCTTTGGATGCAGCGATGACTGGTCAACTTCAGGCGATGGTCCAGCCAAGACATGCACGTTAAACCCCGAGCGCAGAGTCGTATCAGCCTGGGGTCGAGCCAGCCAGAGCCTCTCGCATCTTAGTGCGGGCCAGAGCGTACCGCTGCACTATCTGCTTGACGTGCTCCTCTTCTTCACGCTGCAGAATGAGCAGGAAGTTCTTCAACTCAGGCATGGAGAAGGCATGCCACTGTAAGGAGAGAAACATGCATTAATGAATGTACAGTCTATAAACTAACCACAAGGTTTGGATTCCTTATTCTCATATTCATGTTGCACTCACATTGACTTCTCCAGTTTCATTCTCTTTCAGAACAAAGCTGAGAACTTTCTCATTGGGCCCAGCACACAGACGCAGACGGAGGGGACGCTCATCATCAGATACCTTGCGAATATAAACTGAAAAGAGGCAGACAAAAAGACTCAAATTAATGTACAGCGTGCCAATTTCAATATAAAATAAGTAAATAAGGCTGCAGGAGTTAAGTGTAAACATAATAAAACAGGAGTGATACCTTGGTCATGACGCTCGCTGCGCTCAAACAGAGCAAACTTTCCAGGATTGTCCACCACAGTAAACTTTTTCAACAAAGCTTCAATGACCTCACGAGCAGAAGTGCGTGAGCTTATGTGCAGGTGCTTGGATGCATCCTTTGGCAGGTAGAAAGAGGTGCGACGCTTCACTCCGCTAGCCTTCCTCCCTCTAGCATCATGACCTCCTTTTTTAGGAGGTGGAACTGACACAGGTCGCACCAACTTGAACTGTACCTTTATGAAGCCAGTGTAGGACCCATCCTTGTTCTGTTGAGAAAAATTAAAATGTTACACTGAAGAAAAAAAAACACCTTAACATTAAAATGCATGGATTTGTTGTGACTCAACACACTACTCACCATGTTCATGAACAGATTGCTGTTGATTTGAGCGTTGTATTCCTTCACCTTCTGCTGATAATCTGCAGTGTTCAACTCCTGCTTTCCCCATTCAATCTGTTCATCCTGGAGGGAACAGTGAGGAGTTACAGTGTTAAACCACCAGGTGTCAGTGTTCACCTCCAAACCACAACAGGAACACGAGAAACTCAGGCACAACAGTAACCTGGTACACTCAAGACAGTAAGAAGCATAGGCAGTTTTAAACAGGGTTTGAAAGTATGGCTTAGGTGCCAATCATAGTCATTATCATAGTCTATTTTTATTTTTTCTGTATAATATGGATGAATTTGTTTAATGTATGATGAATGATTGATGTGTGATCTGCTGCCACTTGTCCTCTCCCCCTGCCCTTATAAGGACCACAATGGAAATAAGTCTTTGGGCTTTATTGTGTCATCCCTGACTATTTATGTATTTTAATGTATGACACAGAGTACTGTTTCATATTTAAGTGGTCAAATAAAATCAATCAATCAACACACAAGTACAAGAATGAACACTGAATACAGCTGCAATTTGTGACATTACTTAAACAAGTCATGTTCTGTAGTTATTACAGAAGTTATGGATAACGTACTTTTTTTGTACCAATCCTAAAAAAAAAAGACAAAGTGTTGATGACCCTCTTGAGTAAGGATAAGACTTTTACATGGGGAAAAAAATCTCATTACAACATGCTGCTGTCGTATGAAAACATTCTATGTCTCAAAATATTTTTTTCAGGAACTGAGAAAGGGTGTTTTTTTGCATGAAGCCAGGGTCATGCAATACATTTTAACACTAAATTGGAAGAAGGTGTGAAGTTATTATGTAAAACCAACTATGGTGTTATCCAATTTGGATTTAAAAGTTCTTCCAAAAATATTTCTTAATGCTGTTTAGAATCTGATAAAAACAACCACCCTTTAGTAAAGATGTTGTTATAATAGTAATATAATGTTAACTGATTTTCTGTTAGGCCCCCTGGTATTCTCAGTGAGCACCAGTTGCATCAGACTCTCAACTTCCTGACAACGTAGCAAAGGCAAAAACGATGATGTCAGCTCTGCCCAATCCTGTTTGAATCCTCTGTCTAGGAGGAGTAGAGGAAGGAGGGGTATGTTCAACTTGCAGCTGTTTGCAGTGACTGCGAGCAACAGTTCTGCACTGCATTCCTCAACTTGGTATTCATGTAAAAATAGCCTCCCCTCCCCGGTTCTCAAGTGGGAGAGACAATGCCCTCCCTTGTTTTACAGGCACATCCTGTGAAGTCAGCTGCCTCATCAACCACACAATCCCAGTCATGTTTCAGTCATGCACATTTGGCCGTTACTATCTGCATGACCGTTAGCTCAATTAAGGCTTTTCCTGAGTGTACTAGTGACCAATTGGTTTTTCCCTGTATAGAAAGAAAATTCAACAGAACTGTGAGGCCGCACAAATTTATTTTCCATACTGTACCGCAGCTAATTTCTCGAGGTTCATAGGAGCAGGGGGGGTTCCTGAGGAGTAAAAGGTAGGATATCTATCCAGGATAGGATATCAATATCCAGCATCTATGGGTTCTGCAATGATACTTATGCAGATTTCTCCATTATTGCAAACAAGTATTTCTACATAAATGTACAATTTTATTTTTTACAAAAAAATGTTAAAATGTATCTAACTCCACCCTGCCTCCATCTATTTTCATGAACCCGGATTATCAAATGAAAAATAAACCAGGCAAAGTTGCAAGCTTTAAAAAGGGGCTGGGTAGCGTACACATCGATGTCAAGCAGAACAAAATCAATTGTAGCAATCCATAGGCAGACTGAAAGACTGTAGAGTTAATATGCTGCTGTTAACAAGTCAATAAATCAATATGGGGGCCAAATTGAGCTTTCCAGCATGGTAACAGTGGTAGGAAAAACATATGCAACAACTGTGTCTCTACGTGCCCAGAAAAGGAGTGTCATATCAAAAATGGTTTCTGCGCAAAGACAGAAAATGGTGAATGTCACTGAGTTACAAAGTAAACTGCCTCTAACTGTTTCCCAATAGACGAAGCTGATATCCGAGTGGGTGTGGGTGACAACAGAAAATGAATCTCTCCAAAACAGTACATTAGTCATCTGTGATTGAGAAATGAGTATGAAAAACCTGAATAGTCAATGAATGGTGGGTGTAAGGCTGGAAACCTGAGAAGCGGGTGTGCGTCACTAAACATGACATTTGGGTTGTTCTCATGAGTTCAGCTGTGGGTCTGTCTGTGCTTGTTAAAATAAAAAAAAAGATCCCCTGATGGATTGTGTTTCTACACCAAAACCACCAACTTATTTTTGCCACTTCTGACATGCTTTTTATTATAGGTTCCCACAACTCAAATCTCAAGCCTGTTTACTCAAAACTGGAGGAACCAGAACTCCATCCTAGCCTGCAAGCTCACTTGGCATGCATCTTCTCTGCTGGGGTGCCCTTGAGCAAAACACACAGCAGCTCCAGACCTGGGGTACTGCTGAGCAACACACCCTGGCATTTGACCCCCTAAAAGTATGGATACAGTTATCAAATAACGCGAGAGCAACGTTAGTTATGAACTACCCATCATCCATCTCTCGGGTCTCACTTCCCCTTTTTACATTGAGGACGGGACTTTTTAATTAAGCCTAACGTTTATTTTTGTATACATCTACTTCTCACCTGTTTTACGTTAGCATTAACGTTAGCTTTCCGGGTTTGGGGAAAGAAAGATGTCCGGGCGGTGAAGTACTGCTCAAACTCGGAGTCGGGTTCCTCCTCGCTGCAGTAGCCGCTGCTGGTGGAGCTTCCCCAGGTCTTCTCGAAGGAGGGAGTTTTGTCCGAACTGCTAGCCACGTTTGTCATGCTGACTACCCGGTGAAACCTTTAACACTAGAACCAACAAACTGAACTTAAGATACGACGACTAAACGCGCAAATAACGTTAACTAATAAAGCACTTTCAGTTAGCTCAATACAAAACCTGCCCAAAATATCTCTGTAGCGCCTTGATACAACAAACTAATAGACAAAATACCACTGACTTTTTTTCCTCTAACTTCAACCGGGCCACGTTTCTACTGTGCAAACTCTCTGTGTGAAACAGGATGTATTCAGGCCCCCGCCCTTACTGTCTCGCTTCCTTCCCCCCGCCGAGGCCCCACCCAGGTCCGTTGAGTTGAGTTTGGAAAATACACAAAACCAACGCAGCCGCTCGCGATTGGACGGCAAGTGGAAATACCAGACTTAATCCCCACCCTCCCCCCTCTCTCTGCCTCCCACGGATGCTGCTGCCGCTGCTTCTTCCCCGCTGAATATGTCATGTGATGATAGGTCAGTTTGGTCACCACACATAGCCAGAGACAACATGTGGGTCTCATTATTTCTCAATTTATGAGCTGTAAAGATTTGTTGAACCATTAGGCACCAAACATACATTCTAAATCTTAGACTGTCAAGTGACATTTTTCCTTATCTAGGTTGAAAAGCTTGAGTGTGGTGAAACCATAGACTGTTAATATACAGTCTATGGATGAAACCCATGCCAGAAACCAATCAGGGTAAAAGGGAGATTTTTACAGTCACTGGGAGATACCCAGAGGCCCCCTAAATGCCACATAACTAGTCAATGAATCCATTAGCTAGATCATGAAAGAAAATAAGGATCACTCCATCGACAGTGTTGGGGAGTAATGGAATACATGTACCGGTGTTACGTATTCAGAATACAAATTATGAGTAACTGTATTCCGTTACAGTTACAATTTAAATAGTTGGTATTTAGAATACAGTTACATTGTTGAAAACAATGGATTACATGACGATACTTCTCTGTTTCACGAGTTTATTCACTCTCTGAATAAATTAAGGCAACTCCATGCATTTCCCAATATGAAAACGAAAAAATTAGCTATTTGCGTGATCACTGATAGAGGTAGAGATGGAGCCGGAACCGGCACAACAGAGCCAGGGCAGGAATGTGTTTCTATCTTGGAAATTCAAACAGCATTTCACATTAAAGAAAGGGAGAATTAAATATAACTGTGCAGTGCATCCTCTGCTTGCCAGCAACCAACCTCCTTTCAGCGTCCAAATTCACATTAGTTTTTAATTAGCCAAGGGTAGTCATCTGCTGTAGTTTTACTGGTCACCTTGCTATTTTATAGTTGACGTGGGACTTTACATTCTCCTGTGTGCTGATTTACTAGCCCCAGAGCCGTTGAAAGACTGACTAGCCCCCGAAGATCAGAGGTTATACTTGATTATTCTTATCTATGGATGGAAATATTTGTGCTGTAGCCTGAACTATTTTGCACTTCAGAATTATAACCATGCACACACAGGTAGAATAGTTTTTTCTTCATATTTTTGTATCAATGTCACTAGGAAGCATACCAGTAGAAATATATATTCATATTTGTAAGTGGGATATATATATAAGTAAGTGGGATTGTCTGGAATCTAGCAATATAATAACCATTATGGTGGGTTACACTGGCAATTAACAAAAATGTCTGTGCTGACATAAATAGTTTACATGAGAATACATTATAATTTTGGCCCTTTGGCTGAGTCTCTATCTGTCAGAGGGAGAGCAGGAGTGCGGTTGTGAAGAAGTTGGTAATTTCATGGCGCAGATTAACAATTTTGCATGCACTATATCCTTGTCACATTCTCATTAGGGGCTGAGCCCCCCTAAAGGTCTGATCCTAGAATCGCCCCTGCTGCTACTTCATACACTTCACTACACCTCAGAGGGAAATGTTGTAATGTTTACTGCACTACATTTATCTGACAGCTTTTGCTTTATTGCTTCACGCTGGGCTTGTTTCTGCAACAGCTCATGGAGTATCGGATACAATTAAAACTACTGAGGAAATATTTTCCTTTGACATTGGTCCAGTATTAAACGAGATCGCTGCAGTCGGCAACGGTGAAACCAGTGGTGTAGTCCAGGGTGTACGCTGGTATACGGCGTATACCTACTTATTTTTCAGTCAGCATTGTGTATACCCACTTCTAAATCCCCCCTGATGCGCACCATTCAGTAATATCTGTGAGCCAGATTGCCCATTTTTTCCTCAAGGATAGTGAAGCCATGACCCACCCTCCTCTGCCTCTAATTGGCTGGTACTCGCTGCTTTCACTGATTAGATTGGTTAACTTTAGGCATGAGGACTGATGAGCCAATCAGAGGCAGAGTAGGGCGGGTCATGCCGAGGAAAATATCGCTAATACCTCAGGTGCCAGTGAAAAAAACAAACAAAAAAAAACTCAGGTGCCGGTGCCACTTGACTACGATAACGGCAGCAGACCAAACAACAGCTGAAGAAATAACACAAGCGGCAGTGTGCCACCCCAGTTGATGGAAGACATAATTCTGAGGTAAGTTTTAAGGTGGTTTCCAAATCAATCATTATTTTAAACTACTGGCAAATTGCCAGTGGCAATATGACTGCTCATTTAGAGGAGAAGAGATAACACCATGTTTGCCTCATGATAAATACATTTTACATTCATCCAGGCTGCTTGTGTGACCAGTAGTAACTACAAACTGCTCCTAATCAAGTCATGATCATTTTATAATAGTGAGCAAGTAGAAATGACAGATTTTTGGGTAAACTAAATCATAGTCTTACATGTCACTGTTTCTAAAACAGGGCTTTTTTCTGGACTACTTTAGAAAAAAAAAAAAAAAGGTGAAAACTGAGAGTATACCCACTTCTCCAGGGACCACTACACCACTGGGTGAAACAAACTACAATGTAAGTTAATAGGATGTCAATTTACGTTCATAAAAGTGCTCGTTTTGCCGCTGACAGACTCAGATTAACATTCTAAGTGTCTGACAACATTATGGAAAGGATTTCTAAGGAGGTCGATCTTTCTGTTAAAGAGTAAGATCCTTTTTCAAAACATAAAAAAGTCCGCAAAATTGCGTTCGCTAAACCCACCAGACTCCATGTAAATAAACAGTAATTTTAGCATCGTAAAATGGGCATTCTAGAACATGTCTGAGCTCTGAGGCTTGCTCTGACTGTCATGAGCCTGTGCGTGTAGGGTGCACGACTATTTCATTCCAATTTTGGGTCTGTCAGTCACAGTGAAAACCGGGGACATTTCCGGGGACAGCTCTAGCCGGGGACAGGTCACCGAAACCGGGGACTGTCCCCGGAAACCCGGGACATCTGGTCACCCTAGCTTAGACTGCGGTTAGATTTTTGTAGTATGCAGTTCGGGACTACAAATACAAAAATCTATCTGCTTGGTCAGGTACACATTCAGCCAGCTGGAACAGAAGAACACACCAGAATAGGCCTGTTTAGTAAGCAGGATTTGATGGCCGCATTCCTACACTTATAAAATGCAATTCAATGTGGAAGTAATCCAAGTATTCAGAATACATTACTCAGATTGAGTAACGTAACGGAATATGTTACAAATTACATTTTTGGGCATGTATTCTATGACGGAATACGTTTTGAAAGTATCCTTCCTAGACTTCCATGATTCAGGGGACTTATAAGAGGGAAGATGAAAAAGAAAAACAAAGCAGCAGAGGCTGCGATATCCTAACTTTTAATGCCTAATAGCTCTCAAAACACTGGATCCTACATTTCCTATAACGCAACTCAATAGGGTCTTTCATTATGCCCCCTTCAAGTCGTATCTGTAAAAGTTGTAAATACGACTGGGAAACTGTTTTTTTCTGAAAGCTTTGATATATGCGACTTGGCACCGGCACGTACTGATACTGAGGTGCCTGAAAACCAATTATGTCTGTTGTTTAATCATTAAAAATACAATGTTTTGGACAGATGGTAGGGGGAAAAGCAATATGAATGTCACCTTTGGAATTTGTAAAAGACTTTTCTCAGACCTTTTTTTGACATTTTACAGAGAAAACAATTTATTAAACAAAGAATTCATAAAATAATTGAGAAAATGCTCTGGAGAGGAATTGATAAATAAAATAACAGGGATGCACCAATCCAACATGCCAGATCGGTATCGGTGGCAGAAACTGACCTGATTAGGCAGATCGAGTATCAATCCACAATAAATACAGTTTGTTTGTCAGTGTCATAAGATCTTATGTTTCCGTAATCAGTTATATTCATGCAGACATGGTGAACTCCATCAGTTGTTTGTGCCACAGCAATCCTCGTGTTAAATAAAAAAGACTGCAATGAGTGAGATACAGATTTAAAATTTTGGAAAAAGAGAGCTCTGGTATTAGATCAGTACTGGATGAAAATAAGCTTCATCCCTAATTTTCAGTATGCTGCAATGTAAACTCTTTTTAAACCATCAGGCAGACTTTAAGTATATTGTAATAAAGCTGAGGATTGAGCAAGAAGTTTATAGCTTTTGTAGTGAGAATCTGGCTATAAAAAACTATAATCAGGTATGGTCTTTAATTTCTGCTAGAAAATGAACAGCATCTAAAGCAGAGATGAAAGGCTCAGTAGCCCTGTACCTTTCTCTGCTGTACACCGGCCTGGTGGGTGTGTGTTTAAATCCCTGCGCTCGGGGAAACCATAGACTGTATAAAATAGGGTGAAACACTGAGATAAAAGGAGAGAAAGACAGCAGACTCCCACACTGAGCCGAAATGGAAACAGTGCACTGCAACATGTGTCAACATCTGTTTAATTAAAGGCATTTATATTGCAAAAAAACCTGAATATTCAAATCCCAAAATTGAAAATCGACTACCTACCCAACTAACAAATATTCCAATAGTCAAATATTTGGGTCCAGCCCTACTGTTTAGCTGTAACTTGAGAAAGTTTGTGACCCCACAGACATTTTTTTTCCTGCTTCAAAATAGACCAAACACCACGCCAACGTGCATGTGTCACTGAGAGCTGCGTTGTTTCGTTGCTCTCATTGTTTGTATGTCTATTCAATTGCATCCAGAGGTATTTTGGTCTCCACCAGTTGATAACGCCCCTTGGAAATTGAAAATGAACTTAGAGGTTCCAGACTGATGCCAGGCTAAGTAATAACACTGAGAACATAACCAATGGGCACGTGTCCAACTGGTGAAATTTGTAAAATATCCTCAATGTTTTTCTCTCATGCTAAGGAGAATATCGTTTTGGCTATCAGCACAAGTATTAGTTAATGTGTATTGGCAGGAAATACTTGCTGTGCCTCCTAGTGTGAAGTGACGAGTTCACATGTGTGGGGGCTGCTACACCCAGAAATCCTACAACTGTTCTTACATTCTTGTATGCATATAAACCTTA